>NC_084760.1:122237145-122458163 GCF_028858725.1 Colius striatus
TTTTGTAGATTCTTGCATCCCTTCACCAACTCCAGCCCTGCCAAACACCAGGCATGGTCTGTACAGAATGTGTATTTTAGATCTTGCTTCTTCAGGGACGTAGCCCTTCAAACAAAGAAATTTTCTGTCAGGATGCGAATGCTACTTTTTTGTTTATCCTTTTTGGAAGGCAGGACAGCAGAAGAGGGACAGGGTGATGAGGTGTGTGATGTTTGACGTAAGAGTGGAAGTCATTTAATAAGACTGATAGGAAAACATCTCTGTGATTCTGTTCTATCTCCAGCTGTAGCTGTAACTCATAAGTAATGGAAGCACCACCCTGACAAGCAGACATTTTGATGACGTAGGATTTTGCTGTAAAAAACAGAGCTAAGAGGTCTGCGAGAGGAGAAACTGTTTAAAACCCCCTTAGGGACTGCTGTGCTGTGCCAAGGCCCCCCTCCTGCCAGCTGGCTTTTCCTTCCTCAGCTGCATGTTTGGCTGGTGATACCTCTGAAACCATCCTTCTTCCTCTTCTGGCATGTCTTTGAGCTCCATCTCACTCTGTGCAACTTCTCCCTCTCTTTTGGGAAAATGCTGGGGATAATTGTTGAAGGGCCAATATCCCTAGTGCTGTTAAAGTTGGCAGTGGACATAACTCTGCAGGAGCACCAGAATGCCTTTCTGGGCACGCTCAGGGAAGCAGAAGCCAGAGTAGAAGGCTTTCTTGGAACTCGCCTGCCCTCGTGTAAATGCTTCTCATTTGTTGCCCCATAAACATTGCCTCTTCCAGCATAATGAAGTTGTAGGCATATCCTCTGAAATTGATTGAAAGCCTAGTTGGCTCTTGTAAGGTATAATCCCACTTTAAAGACCCTCTCATTTAAAAAGACAATCTTATTTTAAGACTCCTGATATTACCACAGCAATGCTTCTATTCAGGGAGGAGGGGAAGGAAAAGAATATAATTGGGATTTAAAAAAAGAGAACAGAAGAAAAAAGAAGAACCTAGTATCTTCATAAAACAGATGGTCCTTTTTCTAGCCACATGTAAAATGGAGTCCTGCCCATGTGGGGATTTACATGTAATTACAGCTGCCCTTGTAGCTCCCTCTCTTTTCCTTTCCTTTTCTATTCTCTCTAAAGGAGGAAGAAGCCAATCATGTGTGCAGTTTTGTCCCTCTCGGGCATTAGAGGGCCTCACAGTGTCTGGAGTATGGTGTATGTTTGTCTCCCAGGGCTTCTTGTGCTCCAACTGATGTTCAGCCAGGGAATGTGCTGAGGAGGACAAACCCTGCCTGGACGTGCACAGCAGCACCTGACTGGAGCTCTGCAGTGGGCCTGGAGCCTGGTACCCAGCTCCCTGTAATGGCATCAGACTGAGCAAAGACCCTTTGGTCAGTCTGTGGCCTGGGCTGGTAACTGCTGAAGAAGCCCCTGTGGGAGCTGGCAGGTGTGGCAATCTGAAGCTGTGTCCCAGGGGCTGCTTCACCACCTCTCTGGCCAGGCCATCTAAGGGGCTGGTGAGGAGGGTCTGGGATCACAGATCTGTGGGGAGCAGGATGCCCCAGTGCTCCAGGACCAGGACTCCCAAGTGACCTTTTGACCTGGGGCTGTTCAGCCTGGAGAAGAGAAGCCTGGGAGGGCACCTTATAAATGCTTACAAGTACCTGAATGGTGGGTGTTGAGAGGATGGACTGCTCTGTTTTTCTGCAATGCTCAGTGACAAGACAAGGGGTAATGGGCACCTCTTGGGAGATTTCCAAACCTGCCAGGACACGTTCCTGTGCCAGGAAAAGGAATACTGACAGTTCACTGATAGCATCTTTGTTAAGGGTGATTTAGTTAAGTTGGATATATTCTACTCAACCAACCTGATGAAATTAACTTTGAAACATTTAATGAACTGGCCAGTGTTGTCCCTAATGTGTTGGCGGATGCTGTGGAGAGTTTGCAGAGGACAGGCCATCTCTTGGGACCGGGGAACGGTGAACATGATGGGGAAAACGGGCGTGAAGAGAGTTGGGCAGCTACATAGCCTACCTCCAATCACTGAGGAGATGTTGGAACAAGTTATTGATCAATTTGTAAGCTCTTAGAGGATAAGAGAAACAACCAGCGTGGACTTAGCAAGCACACATTGCATTGTAGCAGTGTAATGTCCTTTTGGACAGCATTACTGGCCTTGCACCGAGGAGGGAAGCAGCAGAGACAGTGTGTCTGGATTCCCTCTCACATGACACTCACGTAAGCAGTTTAGGAAAATACTGGAGAATACTGGAGTGAGTGCATCACTGATTGAGAAACAGCATCAGGAGAGCAGTTTTCAATGGTGCCCTGCAAAGTGAAAGGCATTTTGAGGGGATAGCTATCCCAGGCTGCCTGGGGTTTGGTTGGGTCCAGCACTTCTCATTACCCAGGCTTCTGAATGCAGACAGTGCTTGCAAAGTTTCCAAACCCCAAACTTTAAAGTGCTGGGGGGGTCTCTGGGGACAACATTTGGACTCGGTGACTTCGATAGACTGGAGGGCAAGATTTGGACTCGATGACTCCGATAAACTGGATGACTTGTTTGTACATAATGGAAAGCAAAACTGCAGTTACCAATAAGCGAATGCATGAGAAGGATTGTGCTAAACCACGGCAGGCGCAGAGCAAACAGAGGGGATGGTGCCTGATTAAACAGCAGTGTAGGGTCTGTAAGTTGTGGTGGAGGCATCCTCTTGCACAAGGGGATAGGCAGACTGGGGGCACCCCAGTGAACTCCTAGAATGAGGTGAAGTTTAGGAAACCTTAATAAATAGCTGACTGTGTAGGTTTGTTCAGGCTGGGAAATGAAAGAGACAAAGAAGTGAGAGGAGAGCAAGGGGTATGTGGGTAGGGAACACAGCAAAAGCTTCCCTGTGTGAAAAGGTTCAGATGCCCATTGCTTATTCTCTGTGCAGATAGGGGAAAAAAACCCAAAGCTAATTTAGTTTGCAGTGGAGAGGACTGATGTTGAATATTAGGTAAAGCGTAGCAAGTGGTGCATCTGTACTGGCTGCCCTCCTCAGTCCAGTGTCTGTGCAAAGTATTGCTCTTCCTTCATGTTTCCAGGAGATAATGCTGGTGCCTGGTTGTAAGCTGAATGTTGTACAAGCCTAGGAGAGGAATTCACCATATCCTCTGTGTCCTCTAAATCCTTGGTTTAGAAACTCTTTTCATTATATGCTTAGTCCTGGGAGTAGTCCCAGGGTATTTGTGTCCTTGAAGGTAATTACACGTGTGCCTCAGCACACTGAATGGGGTTTAAATGTGTGTTGATGCACATACAATTTGTTGCAAGCTCAGATTACACATGTTTTGGTTCAGAGAACTTTCCAGCTCAACCTACCCATTTAGTGACACTCGTAACTGACGCATGACCACTGCACCCTTATTTCTTTCAGCTTCTCCCCTTTCCCTAGTGTGTTTCCCACTGTTTGAACACAAAAAAAAAGCAACAGTGGAAAGCTCTAGCCTGTGCTTTATGCTGCACCAGCCATCTCAGTGCAAATGTTCAGAACAAGGAGCTTTGCAAGCTGCCATGCTCTTGCAGTGTCAACTCGGCACTTGTGCGAAGTTCTCTTTCCCTCCTCCTTGCGCTGACTGTATATCATGGTTTATGTTGCCCTTCACTGCCAGGATGGGCAAACTTGGGGCAGATGTGGGGCTTGCAGGACAGGTGAGCTGATGTAGCAACCTTTCAGATCCCTAACTCTGATTCCACAGTTTTGCTTAGGGTTTCATTGCCGGAGTCATACAGTTCAGCCAAATACTAATTACGTGGGAGAGAGGCACACATCTATTGGTCTAGGACTCTTCTGCCCAGCTTCCTTCAGTCTGTGCCAAGGGACTCATTAATACCAGCTGAGATTCTGCCCTGTAGCCGTATCTTGTTTGGAAAGACGTAGGTGCCTGGAGGGAAGAATACCAAAAATAAAGTATTTCTATGAATAAGAGCGTGCCTTTGCTGTCACCAGTCCTGAAAAGCTTTTCCTTGGATATTTAAAAACTATAGGGAAGGGAAAAGGATAAGACATGTTAAATAATACCTCTCAAATGACAGCCATAGCTGCCAGAAGGTAAAGCTTCTTAGTAATGTTGTTACAGTGTTGTTTTGGAACAATACTAAGGGTGTGAGCTGGGAAGGATCTAATTATTAAGAGAAAGAGCAAAGCGGTATGGAGGAATTTATTTATTTATGAGCAAGTAAGGGATTTTTCCTTGTTTCTAACATCTCAACCCAGAAGGTGTATAGAAATTCATATGTGTAAAAGGTGTAAAAATCTAAACCATCACAGAGAGGAACAGCTCCTTCACCTCTTCTGTGTGAGAGTAAGATTTTTCTGATTAAACCTTTAAGGTCAAGTCACTGCAGTAAGAAACTGCAAGTAGGGGGTAAAAGGAGCTGTCTTTGATCCTGAAGGCAGCATCCCAATCAGCTCTGTCATCTGCTAGGGATCTGTAGCAGCACTTCTGATAAAGTCATTACCTGCTGATTTGTCACCGTGCGATTACCACTGCTGCGTATTTGCAGTGGTTTTTGCCACCGAGGAGCCAGGACTCTGCAGCAGTCTTTGCCGTTCTGCAAGGTGGCATTCAGCATGGCTTTGCTTTGGGGAGAGCATGCAGTCAATTGGACTGAGGTGTATTGTAAGGTCACGCTGAAGGTGTATGGTCTGGGACACAGTAGAGAGGAGCACCAAAGCACCACTCTCTCTTCAGGAAGCAGCACCCAGCGTTGCCTGGACGTGCTCCACAAAGCTGGCACCAACATCATCATTTGTGAACTAATAAGCATGAGGCATCCAGATGGCAGAAATAATGCATGTACTGCAGCAAAGCCTGATGCTAACTCCTGGTGATAGTGCAGCGTTCCTCGGGTGTCGGTAGCAATGTTCCATTCTGAATAGGTAATAAAGTGTGCCTTTGCTTATTAGTAATGAATGTCAAGCCATTCACCATCGTGGAAATATCCTATTTCCATGACTTTGATAAATAGCTGCTGAAGCTCATGAATTTTTAATAGCAGTCCTATATTTAGGGTCTTTCCGTTTCTGAGAGATAAAAGACTCTCCGGAGATGGAGTTCTGGAAGCACCTTGCCTTCTGCAACTGCTGGTACCTATTTAAAGCCAGTGTTGTCTTTCTGATGTATGAATGTTGTGATGACATTGATTGATATGATTTTTATGCCAGAGATTAGATTCTAAGCCTACCTGTCACCATAAAGCAAAATGTGTAACTGCAGAGGAACCTAGTTTGTGTACTTTGCTTCATCTGCATGTGATGCTTGTTCACTTTCCCAGTAATCATAGTGTAAAAACGAATGCACCGATGCCCCTTATCATGAGGCTCTCCTACTTCAGACAAATGAGGCTATGTAGCATTACGTGTACATACATGAGGGAACATGTATATGTGTGCGTACAGGTAGGTGCATGTCTGTACATGTGTGTGGAGCCTCTGTAGGACTTTTTTGTAGGCACATAAATGAAACTCCCACGTCAGTTTGAATTTTGGTGTCAACTGGGAAAGTGATATGAGCACACACAGACACAGCAAGCCCATGTGAGGTGAACGTGCTCACCTCAACACGTCTGCCTTCTCTCCTGCCAGCTAGCGGGATTGCAGGGTTTGTGGTGCTGCTCCAGCTCAGTGTGATTCATCAGGGAATAAATGCAATAACCACTGGTGAAACCACAGAAGTATTTAAGTATCCTTTTTTGTGTGTATGTAGAAACCAGCTAGGACAAAAATGGAGAAGCAAAACTGAAATCCTTATGTGAAACCCCAGAGGAAAGGGCAGCCCACAGTAACCCAACTCTGCTGCATGTCAGAGGATAGTCCTTGGTACAGCCGGGGCTACTGAGTGCTTAAAGCAAAGCTTAAAGCTTGTGCATGGATTTCCCAAGGATCTAGACCCTGCCGCCACTTGCTTTTCTGGCTGAATTCCCTTAAACAGCTCTGAGCCACTCCACTGAGATGCTCTTCTGAACAAAATGAGTGCAAGGTGGAAGCAACATAAGGTCTGAGTTGGGAGGCTCTGGGCATTTACTTCATCTCCATAAATGGGAGCCATGGCTGTTTTTAGAAAGTGATTTATCGAGCTACTTAGGACAGCATATGTATCAGTCTGCACTGAAATGGTCATTGGCAAGTGCACGATTAATGCATGTAACACTAAGAAAAATGGCAAAATCTCAGCCTTGAAGTAAGGGAGGAACTACTGACAGGATAATTAGCTACCTGGGAAGCCTCCCAGTTGAGCCTGGACATGATGAACCTCATGGTGCAGTAGCTGAGGAATTGGATTACGATTCCCAAACCAAAGCATTGAGGGTCCTGGAGTATGTTTGGAGGAGCACACTCATATTAAAACATCCTAATAAACTGGGAAAAAAAAGGTGTGGAGGAGCCGCGATGATGTTCCAAGGGCACAAGTGTGTGCACTGTGCTGTGGGATAAGCAGCCCAGCAGAGCACTGACTGCAGCTCTCTCCCAGAGGGAGCTGGGGTTATGGCTGATCACATGCCGAGTTCAAGCCAGCAGTGTTGTGATGGAAAGCAAGGGCACAGTGTAGGAAAGCAGCAAAACTAGATGCCTTTTAGCCATAGGTAGGGTTTGTATTTCACATAGGCAGAGTTTGCACTGTCTCAAAGTGGTGTCAGACGGCTGTAGCTCTGTTTCCTCCATTCCTTTGATGTGCAGAGGATCTGTGCTTATACCTGCAGGTACCTGTAAAGCACTACCCCTAGGTGTAAAAGCACAGAAAGAGCATTGGGAAGCTGCATGGCTTTGTCATCTGAAAATCCATTCCAATGTGCTTTTTCATTGAAGAGGAAGGCCACAGACTTTTATGCAGCATGTGCAAATGAGGATTTTCTCTCGAGTGCACACATGAAATGGCACCTGGATGATAAAGAAACCCTTCTCATATATTAGTGTTTTTTGGAAATCTGGTCCTCTTCAGATAGGTTATCATCAGCTAATTTCAGTGATCATCTATTTCAGCAGTATTGCACATGGGTTGCCAGATTGATTGCAGCAATTATCTTTTTTGTTTATTTGAGCAAATGCCGCTTACATCCCCAAGAATTTCCCTTTAATGTATATTCGTTAATCTATCAGAGTAAAGGATTATTCTTGTTTCCCTCTTACAGATGCATTACTTATGTGTATCCTTTTGACTTTGCAGTCTTAGAATGGATTTTTTTCCTGTGAGTTTTATATACAAAAAGCAAAACTGTGGATGTCCAACATATGTGACTTCCTCTCAACTTGTAAATATATTTACCTACACTCTAAGTGCTCTAAGCCTCTTGCGAGTGGCAGTGTTGGGATGGAAGAGTGAAAGGATAGCTTTTCTTCTCACAGGGAGGGAAGAGGGGCAGGTCCTTTGTGTGTCAGGAACGTAAGCTTAAAGGAAAAAACCTTTACAGGCTTTGGGGTCCTCTACCTGGAAAAAGAATCTGTCTCCAGGGCCCTGTCTCCACGAGCTGGCAGTGGAGGGGTGGATGTACATGGTATGCTCCCAGGACAGGACATGGCGGCTCTGGCACAGACAGGGCTGCCCTGCCTCCCTGAGAGAGATCCTCTTGTCTAGGCTGGTCTGCTGGTAGAAGAGACAGGCCATGTGGCCTCATTGTCCAGAATTAATCTCCAAATAATGTTAAACACTGATTACATCAAAGTAAGAAAATAGTTAATGGGATGCCTAATGTAAAATAACAAAGAGATTGTAATAGCTTTAAGCATTTAGACATTTGAGGGAGCTTAAAAGAGTATTAGAGTTGCTACACAGATGAGCCTGGACAGTTTAAATTTTAAAATTCATTTACAGGCAACAAATCCCTTCCACGACAGCCTGTGAGTGTCAGAGCCCGTGGCAGCTGTGTGCTCAGCCCTGCTCCCGCAGATGAGAGGGCAGGGGGAGCCCGGAGCAGAGCTGGGGCAGTGGGGCTGCCCCTGAGCTCCCCAGAGTTGCAGTGCTGCATCACGCTTTGGCCGGGCTGAAATAACCCTGAGCCCAGGCCTGGAGCAGTGCATTGGCGAGGCATGGCTTGGCCATCCCCTTACACACTCCTGTGGCCTTGGGTGCTACCCTGCCCCATGCAGCCAGCTACAGGACTGCTTCTAAAGAGGTCTGAACCAGCAGCAAAAAAGGGAGTTTTCATCTCATCCTTGCTTTCTGCCTTTCCTGCTTATACGGGAGACTGTCAGATTTTGGTGAAGGGTGCAAGAATAAATAGGCAAAGCTGAAGGCTTAATTCCTGGGAGGTTAAATGTCAAATACCAGGGGCTGCTCGTTCACTGAAGAGCTTGGAGACTGAAGTGTGAGCACTCTCTGACATTAGATGCTGCTCTGAAGTGGTGCAGGTCACTTGCACCCATCTCAGGGTCAATTCTCGGGAAGTGAGAAGGTGGGAGGCAGGAGAGCCTCTCTGAAAAGGCCATCCCTCATCTGCAAGGACATGAGACTGTATCTATGGTCTTGCGCTTGTCAGGCAAGTGAGGCAGTTCTTCATTTGGTTGCTTCTGTTGTTGACTTGAAGCTGATGACTTTTTGAATGAGGGGTTAGAAACAAAGCCCAGATGAGGAGCCCTGCAGGGGTGAGGTTCATCAGTGATACGACATGGTGCTTTATGCAGGAGACATGGACAGCTCTACTGGGAACTGAACAGAGCTAGTGAGTGAGGTTTTGGCTGTGTCACACTGTAAAATAAATTGACCTAAACTAGACATTTTTCCATCATGCAAGCTGTTATTAAACTTCATTATGCCCACTAGCGCAACAAACGGGAAGCACAGAGTGCTTTGGGATTGCTCGTGGCTGTGCAGCCCCGTGGAGCACAAACTGAAATCATTCTGTTTAAAGCACTGCAAGTCCTGAGTCCACCCTTCGAAATGTCTTCAGAAGTGCTATTGAGAGTGGATCCTTTGTAAAAGTAACTAAACTACTGGTGTGGTAAAAATCAGTGTGGAACTGCATTGATATTTGTGCTTCTCCAGTTAAACCAATGAAGGATTTCAGAATTGCTTCATACTAGAAATAAAATCAGGGTGGTTGTTATTAGGAAGGATGCATGATCTTCCATGCATCTTGGAGCATAAATTTGAAGCTGTTTCTCTTAGGTAAAGGGAAAGCAGTGGGGGTGGATGAAGCACCCTGCCTGGGGTTATGGGAATGTTCGACAGTCACAACTGCATGCTTGAAATATGGAGCAAGGAAATGATAGCTAGGGACTCCTGAAGGCAGGATCGAGAGCAAAATGAGTGTTACTTTTGCTGCTGACTCACATCCCTTTGACTGCCTCAGTGATTGCTGTCTGTGGAAAGAATAGGCTATTTGAGGGTACTTCTAATGAAAAGTTATTTTTCCTGTTTCACAACACACATCAGAGTGGGTATTATGAGCTACTCCCTCCCCTCAACAAGAGGTCTTCTGTCAGCCATCAGCCTCGTCTGTCCCTCAACCTGGTGTCAGGGTGTGGAGCAGCCCTCTGCTAACAGGAGTCTGGGTCTTTCTGTGGGGATCCTGCTCCACAAGTTGCCACAGCTCTGGGGCAGCCAGAAGGCTGTATGCCACATATGGCTGGCTTGGGGTGAAGAATAGTTCAACAGAGGTGTATATCTGGCCTCTTGCTGCCAGGATATGGGCAAGTCCTCTTAAAAGGACGCACGGGTCCCCTGGCAGATTTCAGAGGTGATCTCCTGTGATGTACTGCCCATCTTCTGTGCATCTGGGTCCCCGGAGTCAGCTAGCACTGGGCGTATGAAAGTCACCAGGAGCTGGTGCTGAGCCTACCGAGTCAGGTAGGCATGTGCTAATCTGATGGGAGGACAGAGCCACAGCCACTCACTGTAGTGGTTGTGGTGGTACATTCTCTGCTTGTTTGGCAAGAAGTTGGCTTCAGCTGTCTTGTGTTTTAGTTGCGTACCCAGGCATCTGCCGGTTGTGTATCCGGGAACTTGTGTGCAGGCCTGGGCTTGGGCAGAGTGGGCTTTGTGGTACTGGGCTCTCACGCTGGTGCTGGCTAATGCCTATCCCGTCTGTCCTGCAAGCACCATCGTATGGCTGACAGCAGCAGGATTGATCTTTCAGATACAGAAAGGGAAGGCCCTGGTGTCTAATGACATGAACTTGTAGGGCTGCAGGGGACCGAAGTTTGATATGGCCACTGCGTGGCCAGCATCCTGCAGCTGGCAGAGGTGATGTCTGGGCTGGAAGGAGCATCTGCAGCAGAAAACATTCCCAAACCACAAGTTTAAGGTACAACTTGGATATGTTTTTTGGCAAATTCCCAAAAGTTTGTTTGCTTCTGGACGTTTTTTAGTTTGCACTAATCCAAGTTCCCAGCCACCTCCGTAATGGAGATGTGACTAAAGCGTACCATGGGGAATTTGCTCCCCTCTTTTGACATCCAGACATCCAGTGCTTGGGATCCTGAGAACTGAAAAACTCCCTCCTATAAGAGGAGGTGTGACAGCAGCATCTGTTACTCTGTAGGTGGTTTTATAGAAGTGCTTCTTGGGAAAATAAAAGCCCTTCTTTTTTTTTTTTTAGCCTGCCCATCACTATGAACAGAACACGTAACTATTTGTTCCCCAAAATAAAGCTAATGAAAGAGGGACTGTATTCTGTTCCAAATCAATGGAAGTCCAGAATAGCTATAATGAAGGCAGTTAAGTTATTAGGAATTTCTGGCAGTTCATGTGAGGACAGGAGCTAGCCAGAGACTTGTTCTATTCTTACTGTGGTTTTGCAAAGAACCTTCCTCGTGCCAGTTATTTCTGACCAGAATGTGTGGCTGATAATAGATAACTTTGCACAAGTATTTCATTTGTCAAGGAAACATCTTGATCCAAGGCCAGCTGTGCTTAGGTCTGTACAGGTTGTAACTGTGTGCAATTCTGCTGATGTTTCCATGTGTTTCCTTCTAGAAGCAGAAGTTGTTGCTAGTGATGGGAGACCAGGGGGACAGAAACAAAGTGAAACAAAAGCTGCAGCGTGTTCAAATGAAACACAGAAATGTAAAAGCTGAGAGATCCTGGAAAACAGTTGCCAGGATCTTGCTGTGATGGAAGTAATGTTGTACTGAACAAAAGAAAATATAACCTTCGCTTTAAAGGTCACTTGCTGTTGCTATGTGACTTAAACTCTCTCTGAACTGTATGCTCTTCTATATTATTTATTGTTTCTGATTTCTTCCCCATTTGTGTTTAGATATATGTACTTGTTATCCTCAGATCTCAGATCTGCCTCTGACCTTGCAAGCTGTTTGTTTGCATTGAGGCCAAGGCAGAACCTTTTTGACTTCACAAGGGCTCTGATTATATGTAGAGGTTTGTTCCTTCAAGACTTTATTCTGTATCTGGGGAAAGCATCTGTTTCAGGGAAACCTCCTCTGGACCCGACTCTTTGTTTTGTGTGTGTAGACTTGGCATAACGCAACAGCCACATGATGGAGCAATTCAAGCCTCGAGTCGCACGTCTTGGTTGTGTACAACACACAACCAAGAAGGTAAAAGGAAAGGGAGGAGGCAACAGACCATGGGAAGTGCCCAGGTTTGAGCACTTCACATGGACCTAATTTCAAAGGAGGTGCACGTTGCAACTTCTGCATGGCTCTGAACATCTCAGATGTTGAACGTGTGAAAATCAGATGCTCATCCAATTACAAACAGCTAAGCCATTGGGCACACTAACAAAGCCACATGTGTCTTATACAGCTGTTTTACATGTGGATAAAACATCACTGCAGCCTAAAATCAAAAGTTTGGGCAGAGCTTCTCTTCCTGCAGTGGGTGCTGCAAGGCAGAAATGGGGCTTCCCAGGAGATATAATGAAGGATGTTTGCATAGGTGGGTAGATGGAGAAGCTTTCAGTGCCTGGTGTTTTCAGTCAGTGATCTCTCATGAGTCCTCTTCCAGACTAGGAAAGGCCAATGTTTGTTCTCTCCCATATAAATGAGCTGCCAGTTCTGAATTACCCACGGTGTATGTGGCTCATCATCTCATATTCCTGTTCCTCTGTCTTCTCCCTCTTTTCTTTCCTTCAGCCATATATAATTTACCATACTACAAAACAAATGCAGACCTTTCCCATGTTATTTGCACCATGTCTGTTTTGACTGGCACATCCTGCCAAGAGGCACCTACAAACAGGTACTTGGCAAGACTCTGCAGCTTCAGCTGTGATCCTCCCCTTGCTTCGTCTCTTATGGTCATCTCTGACAGAGGAGCTGATAAGGTCACAGCCATCTGTAATTGAAATGTGTTTTAACTGGACTGTTAGACTGTTCCATTTGTAAGGAAAGCTAAAGATCAATGAGGGAAAAAACTCCATCTGTCATGGTGTAAGGTGATATTTCTAACTTCACTTGACTTGCTGGTGCTGTCACTCAAAGCCCCAGAGCCCAGGGGCATCTCTGTGTGGCTTTGCACACCCGTTTCCACATGGCCAGGCTTTGCATCTTGTGCAGTCGATGAGCTGTGGCCTCCAGAGGTTCTGCTCTTGGTGCAGCAAGAAGGATTTCTGCAGAGAGGGGGAGTGGGTATAGGAGGCTGGTCAGGCCGAGTTGCCTTGTGTTCCTGTTGATTTTGGTACATAGATCCTTAAATGAACGGTCAGTCATGAGAGCATGCAATTTTATCCTGATCTGATCTTTGGAGAGGCACAGGTTGTTAAGAAGAGCAGAAGGTGGCAGTGACTGGGCAGGGATGAGGGTGGCAGGGTCCTGTGGGATCACTTCGCTGGCAGAGGGGATGGGGAATCTCTCCAGGAAAGGGAAGGCCAAAAATGATGCTCGACTTTGATGGCAAGGCTCCCAGTCTGTGGTGTGTGTCGGGCCCAGAGGCAGATCTGTTTCCCATTAGGAAGCTGCATGTTTTAGGTGAGTGAAGTGACCAAAGGCTTGTGGTGGTGTCGTGGAAAATACCAGGCTCATTCTCTCGTCTCGGGGTTTGTGATCTGCGAAATGAGGCTTTTTGTGACGAGTAGGCACGAGCGGGGGAGCACTGCCTGCTGGACCCTGGTCAAGGCTGGTTGGGGTGCAGAGGAGAGGTGACCTTCAGCGTGTAGGGTTGGACAGGACTGTCCCTTCCCCACAGTGCTAGGGCGACTGATGGGGCGGGAGGACACGCTGGTGCCACCCGGCTCCCTCCTGCTGCCAAGCCGCACGTGGTTCCAGGCGGACGGGTGCGTGGGGAGGAGCAGCCATGGGCCCGCTGGCGGGCACAGCCACTGCGTCTGCGTGTGGGAACACGGCCCGGTGTGCTGTCCCGGCTGCGCCTGTGTTGCTGTAGAGAGGAGGGACAGGGAGCCACGGGGTATCCCGGAGCAGTCATGCCTGATTTTGGGGTCCTTGAATGCAGCCGTCTGCCTTGGCTCTACGTCGCTGCTCCCACGTGTGTGTGAGCTCCCCTTCCTGACCGCGCTCCCAGGGATGCCCCTGCAGCCAGTCCCTGGCCCAGGAGCGGTTTCCAAAGGGACACGCAGTGACACTCTGCACCTCTCCAGCCTGAAGCCCCTCCAAAGGAGGACACACAACATCTCACAGCCCAGGGGTGTTTCTGACCTAGCAGCAAGATTTAGCAGTGTCCTCTGCTATTTCACCCCACTGCTGACACCAGTAAGCCCCCGCCACTGCCCTGCCTCCCAGCCAGACAGCTCAGCAGCCTTTGGCCATGCTGCCACTGGCACTCAGTGGCACATTGCAGTCAGGATGGACCTTTTAACACAGCTGTATCTGGTTTTAATAGCTAAAAAAGTCCCCAGACTTGACTAAATGGCCTGGTGCAGCTAAGAGAGTGGAGTTACAATGAGATTTACATCCTGACAGGATTCCTCAGCATTCCCCCTTGCCATATTCAGCTAAATGTTGGCTTTTTGATAGGAGAACATAGCAAATCAACCAAAGTGCTTTCAGAGGAGAAGTTCCTAGGATGAGTGGTTTGTGACAGGATATTTCTGTGTGATTGACATCGGGTTTGAGTTCCCCAGGTGGGATTCAGGGTCTTTCTTCAGGTCCCAAGCACTGCTACCAGTGTAACAAGCCCCCACTTCTGCAAGGGCTGCACTTTACCAGAGAGCACCCAGGAGGTTAAGGTGAATGTGTTTGGTGGCTGTATGCAGACGAAGGCCCTCTGCTCATGTGTTTAGGTCTCTGAGACTGCTCTGCTTCATGCTACATCTGCTCCCGCAGCTCCTCCTTTGTTCCATATAGCCTGGTTTCCAGAGGCTGCTGATAATAAACGGGGTGTTGGAGTGGGCACACAGCACCCGTGTCAGGGACTGGTCTCTGAGACAGGACCATTGCCAAAACCCCCAACGGGAAGGGCCGCACTGGCAGTGGATCTGTGTCCTCCTGGCCCCTCTCATTCATGCACCAGGGGAGAGAGCGAGCAGTTGGTCCCTTTTCTCCCTCTCCTTGCCACTCAATTTCAGAAACTCCCACAGACTGTTTCAGGATGGAGGGGAGGTCCTGTGTTCCATCATTTCATGCTCAGCATCTTGTCCATCCTCCTGGCTAATCCTGCTGCTGCTCTCTCATCCCTCCTGAGGTGGGAAGAACAGCATGACAGGCGCTGCCCGAGATGCGGCACTGCGTGCGTCTATGCGGCGGCTCAGCGATGGTCCCTCGAGCTCTCTCTTCCCGGTGTGGTCGTTGCTGATGATGTATTTGCTCTCCTGTTGCGACCTGACACACTCTGAGAGCCTCGCGCGGGGCGCTGAAGCAAGCGACCTGTCAGCTGGGCTCGCGCAGGAGCTCGCACCCAACTGCGTGGCTGTGTTTCTCCAGCTGCAGCAGCGTAGCTGTCCCTGGGACTTTTCATGGCAGCTGAAGTGCCATTGATATTGTGAATACCAAGTGTCAGAGCTGCATGTCTAACCCCTGGTTTCTAATTCAACCCACTCATGTAATTTTTTTTAAGTCATGCCTTTCTGTAGACTTACCTTCTACCCCACGACGGGATGTGCAGCCCACTTCTGAACAGCTCTTCAGAAAGAAGTGGCCAAAAATGCCACAGGGCACAGGAATGATCCTGGAAAGCTGTATACAAATACAGACTGGGCCTCTCCCCACCAGGTGTTGGGATGCCTCAGGGTTGCAGTGCCTACCACTGGCATGAGTTGCCTCTGGCCATGAAAACACTGTGGGGATAGTGTAAGAACATTTCTGAGTGTTTTCTTTGCTGATAATTCATTGCCTGGACTGGGCATCTGCTATGGCAGATTTCTCAAGGGTTGTCTTGTTCCCAGAGCAGGTATCCTGGCTAGCAGTAGAAAGGCTTTTTAGAAGAAAGAAGTGTATGTTGCAGCCCTGAGAACTGTTGATCCAGTACAGTGTTGGCTATTTTGCTTTTGCTTTTAAAAACCCTTTTGGGAAGGAAGAAACATTAATTAGGAGAGGTAAAAGAGTGACAGTGAAAAGGAGTTTGAAAGGGTAATGCTCCCTGCTGCTGTCCAGAGGAATGATCCAGCAGCATCTTCTCAGGGCACCCGTCCTTGGCAGGCCATGTGAGCTGCTCAGAGCAGCCTGGCCGTGCAGAAGGGAGGCAGAGTCCTCCTGCACCTGCAGACCCTCCCAGCAGAGTGGGAACATGGATCATTTTGTAAGTCAGCTGAAGCCAAGGCTGAGCAGAGTTCCAATTCTAATGAATTGCACACTGATTGAGAATAAAAGGGCAAGAATTTATTCCAACTCACTTTATTATGGGTAAAATCACTTCTCCCTGTCATGCATGGATACAGAATTTTCCTCTAAATGTAGTGAGGGGAGCGTGTACTGTGATGCCCTTGTGCCTGCACTCTCGGGAGCGAGCAGCAGCAGGTCTGCTGCCGCTCTGGACGTGCCAGGGCTGTGCCAGGGGCTGTGGCAGGTGCCATACACCCCACTCTCAAAAGGCACAGGGTCCCCATTCTGCACAGCAGCCAATGCCTGTCTGAATGTCTGAATCCTTGCTATCAGGTCCTCAGTTGATGCAAAAGAGCACAACTTCTCATGCCACTTGCTGACCCGCTCCTTCATTACTTAGCCTCCTTTATAAAGCTAATCCTTACCTTGCCCATAGACATCTAGTTCTAGTTACTTCCTAATTCTGATAGTCTTAATAATTACTAGTAATTTTGCAAGTTGCCAATACAAGATTGAACTGCACCCTAATGCTGGGCTTTTTTTCCCAGGAGCATCCCTCTCAGCAGCCACGAATCACTACAGCTGAGTGTGGGGCTGGAGTTGGCCTGGCTGTGGCAGAAATGCTGCCAGTACTGGGCACTGCAGTGCTGCTGCAAGAGTCAGACCTAGAGCCTTGGCAACCAGCGCTGCCCCAGATGCCCACGCAGAAAGTGCCCGTGGAGGTGCTGGGTTCCTGCGATGACCCTGCCCTTCTGTGGTTTGCAGGCCCCGCACCTATGAAACCTGCAGGGCAACAGTGGATCACGTAGGCAAAAACCTTTAATCCTTTGAGCTGACGTTCATTGACAGGGTGCTTGTTTTTTCCTTAGTGCAATCAAAATAAGCCTGGCAAAATCTGCCCCTATTTTCTGTACAAAAGCTGAGGACTCTCTTAAACAAAATAACAAACTGTATGAGCCTTTATACTAGCTAAATAGGGCAGCTGTTGTTGGAGTGGTGTTGCAACAACAGCCTTTATTTCTTCTTAGAAAGGAGCTCCTGTGTTTTGCTAAGCTCTCCTCTTATCTGTACTCATCTGCACCTGATGCATCTAATAAAAATGCAGCAGATTTCAGATTTGCATACATTATGTTATAATTGCACACATTCAGGCGTAAGGCACTAAAAGCGTTTGTGTTCAGACAGTGTCACAGTGAATGCAGTGATGGACACCTTCAATTTTCTCATATGAGAAGGTGCATTTCATGACAGCATGGGGGTGGGAACCTGAACCTGAGGGACAATTAGATGCTGTGCTGTGCAGAGAAAGGATGGCTAGGGTTCCCCACCTCTGCCAGCACCAACAGGCTTGTTCTATTTTTATACTATCGGGGTTTTTTTCTCTGTGTTTTTACCTTAGCTGCACTTTGGTCTCCTTGAACCTCCTAGAGACTCTTAATAAAAGGATTGGATTTTCATTGTCTCTGTTATGAATTGTCATGGTAAAAGCTAGGCAGCTGCAGGAGCACGAGGGAAGCATGTGTGTGTGTGTTGGCAGGCCATTGTGCATATTGCTAAAAACATACCTCTGCATGTTTCCTTTGCAGTGTCTTACAGCCTGCTGAATGATAAGGAATATTTGTTAAACAAAACTGTGATGAAAAATTTGCTTGTCACGTACTGATGTTCTGCCAGGCAAACGTGAATCCTTTCCAGCTGTTTTAATATCATGGTCTTGTGTCTCCTGTAGTGTTTTGTGTCGGTTTGTTAGTTTTTTAGCTCTTGTCTTTGTGCTGGTACCTGTTTGAGTAGATTCTTTAGGTTGCACACCTAAATGTGTTTTCAGTGGCTTTCACAGAATCCTAGCATGGTGGGGGCTGGAAGGGCCCTGAAGAGCTGCTCCAGCCCAAGCCCCTGCTAAAGCAGCTCCCACCTAGATCAGGTTGCAGGAACTAGATACAACAAAAAAAAATCAATGTCCCAGCCTTCCAATATCTAGCAGGTGAATCCTGGTTTGCTGTAATAGCCACAGGTATTGCTAGTTCTCATGAAAGGCCTAAACCTTTCAGCATGTGTTCAAAGGTAGTGCTGGTGTTACACTTCATTACAAGGTAAACTGTTAAGGTGCCATCTGTGCTGCTGCAGTAGCTCCTGCTACTTTGTTAGGGCTCTAATTATAACATTTACCAATGCACAGGAATACAATTAATAGTATTAACCAGAGTCTTTGGTCAAAACACCACTTCAGTTAAATAAAATTTTTCCTTCTCAGATACAGTGCCTGGATAGATCCCTTGCTTGCATTAGTGACAAAATTAAGACAAAGCTACCTTCTGCTCAGTTATTACTTCACAGGCAGCAAAACTGTGAGTGTGAGCAGATTGTTCTTCCACTTAATAATCTATGGAATTGATAAATTGCAATTGCTGGAGCTTTATTAATGATAATGATTTGAAAGCCGGGATCGTTTTTCAGCATGCAACTCAAGGCTGAGTGTGAGGAACTGACTATTAGAGGAAATCCATTAGTTTAGTTGTTACTGAGAAATTCAAATCTGGAATTGCCAGGAAGCACTTGGAATGCAAGAACGTCATCTTCACACTTGCTTTTCAGTTTATAACCTGAAAACTAATTGGCAGGCTATCTTTAAGTGCTTTTTAATCCAATTAACATCCAGAATAGCAATAAAGCATTGAAGTGAATGGAAGTAATTTGTTTTTAAATGACTTGGCACATTGTATTTGCAACAAACCTTATCCATCTGTGTTCTGAGCTCTTTTCAGCTTTACACTGGTTACTTGACTTTGGGAAGAGAACTGCTAATGTAACAAAAATGTATTGCTCTTAAGGAAGGCACGTATAACAAACTAAACTGCTGAGCAACTGTTTTCTGGGTTGGCACAGTGGGACATCTGCTCTGCCAGGGGCTTGTTAGTGTTTCATTTCTGAGACTTTATGACTGTGTTGGACTTCAAGAGGGAATGAAGCCAAGGTGGAGTGCAAACCTCCTCCAGGTGTAAGCACGTTACTTTGGAGCTGGTGCTTTTCTCTGCAGTAAGGAAGAAGAGAGCAAAAACATGAATGCTTGAGCGACCAGAGGTCATGCCTCTGCTTCCGTCATCTCTCACTGCAGATTTCAAACCGTCCCTTTCTTCCCTTCTAACTGTTCAGAAAACTGCTCAAGTTAAAAAGTTGACATAGTGGCCACCTGGCCCAGCATCCTGCTGCTGGAAGTTGCTGGTAGAGGATGCCTAGGGAGAGGTATAAGCAGCAGAGCACGTGTGCTGGGTTTGTGTGGAGCTGTTTCTGGTACCAGAGGAGGGGCTGCAGTGGTGGTCCCTGTAAGGAGTTCTTGAGTTTCCCCTGGGTCCAAATTGGACCCACCTCTGGCCCAGGTCAGGCCAACCTGGCGCCTGCCATCACTGTTTAAGGGGAGGTGTGATGTGTAGTGGGAGGAGGGGGTGGAAGGAGTGGGATGAGAGAGAAGTGACCACACAGACCCCTAGGTCAGTGAGGGAAGGTGAGGAGGAGGAGATGTGCTGGAGCAGACACTCCCCGTACCCCACAATGGGATGGGGGCTGTCCCCTGCACCCTAGAGGGCAGCAGTTTTGAGTAGCAGCTTAAACAATTGAGCTTTCTTTTTTTCCCCTGTTTTTTGCAGCTCTCCATGAATTCCCCAATGACATCTTCACAAACGAGGACAGGAGACATGGAGCTGTGGTCCTGCACGTCCTCTGTGTAAGTTTTGTGCCTTTGCATTTCTTCTCCTATCTCTGTGGACAGGGCTGCGTGCATCTCCCCAGGCTGGTGCCACCTCCTGCCTGCAGGGCCTTCTGCTGAGGGCATAGCTGAGGGTCACTTTCCATAACTACACTGAGCATAACTTACTTCAGTTTTACCTAAACCCCTTTTAAAAGCCCTGGGGCAGCCCTGGCATATGCTGTTGTGTGGATGAACTCCCATGAATTACCTTTCTTCAGCCAGACCCGCTTTGTTGAGGCCATCAGGCATTTGTAGTCCCTTGCCCCCTGCCCCTGACCATGAGGATGCTGCAGGGTTGGCAGGTCCAGGGAGGACATTCTTGTAATTGCCTTCAAAAATAAGTGAAGTCTTATGCCCACAGGTTTCCCCTAGAATTCCTCAAGGCACCCCATATGACATAGCTGTAGGAGAAAGAAATTAGAAGTTTTCTGGTTTGTTTGGGATTTTTGGGGAGGTTTGGGCTTTGTTTTAAAGATTATAAACTGTGGGGATTTTTTTAATATATAAAAATGTTTGAGTCTCCAGAATTCCCCAAGCAGATGAAATGCTGTTGGTGTGAGAGCCTGTGCATGGCAGTGCGAGGCAGAGCTGAGAACTGGGGGCTGCATGGGGCAAGTCTGGGAGCCGTGTCCCCACACAAGGCTGGGAGCCTTGTCCCCGCACAAGACTGGGAGCTGTGTCCCCACACAGGGCAGGGCTGGGAGCCGTGTCCCCACACAAGACTGGGAGCTGTGTCATCACACAGGGCAGGGCAGAGAGCCGTGTCCCCACACCAGGCTGGGAGCTGTGTCATCACACAGGGCAGGGCTGGGAGCCGTGTCCCTACACAGGGCAGGGCTGGGAGTTGTGTCCCCACACAAGACTGGGAGCTGTGTCCCCACACAAGGCCAGGAGCTGTGTTCCCACACAGGGCTGGCAGCCGCATCCCCACACAAGGCTGTAAGCTGTTTCCCCACACAGGGCAGGGCCAGGGAACAGTGTCCCGCACAGCATCTGCACGTAGGGTCCCTCATGCTTCCCCTTCACCATCTGTCCGTGTAGCCATGGGAACGGATGCACCCATGGGGCACCTGCCTCCCTTGTGCCGGCTGCTCAGGGAATGTAGGTCACTCAGAATGTATCCTGTCTTTATCTATTTCTGCACTGAGTCAAAACCCAGCCACATCTGGTTTCCACAGCACAGACCTGTCTTGTTGAGGCAGTGATTTTCCAGTGCCCTGGACATTCGTTTTGGTGCTGCTGCATGGAACAGACGGCTTGCTGCTGAGCACATCAGGGTACCACGGGCTGCTGCTCCAAATAAACTGGGAACTCTCTGGGTACCTTGCTTGGTGGTTGGGGTTTTTTTAAATGTCTCTTCAGTGATGGAGTTTTAGGTGGTTCTGTAGTGCAGTCAGATCTGAGTAAAGCCCTAGGCCTGGTTACAGTGGTTTCAGTGATGGCTCTTGGCTGTGCATGCTCACCTGGGGCAGGAGGTCTGCGGGGGGGAGCATCCCGGGATGGTCACTGCCTCTCCCGGGAAGAAGGCAGGGCTGTGGGAATTGCTGGCTCCTACAAGATCAGGGTTTCTGCTGCACGTGGCAGTTTCAGACTGGGAGTTTTGCTTACATCCATGGTCCTCTGGGATGTTTTGTAGTGTAAGAGTTTCACACATTTTAAGTTACATTTATTCCTGTTTATGAGTAGTGAGAGAGCAACATGGAGACTGTCCGAAATGTTGATCTAACACTGAATCCTCAATACGGTGTCAAAGTCATCTGTCCCGATGGAATTCCCGTCTCTAATCTTGGGGGAAAAATACACTTGAATTATTTTTACACTTGAAGAGTTTTC
Source organism: Colius striatus (assembly GCF_028858725.1). Taxonomy (NCBI): domain Eukaryota; kingdom Metazoa; phylum Chordata; class Aves; order Coliiformes; family Coliidae; genus Colius; species Colius striatus. Next base: position 122,258,362 of record NC_084760.1, read on the forward strand.
ATGGCTGAGATTTCCATGGAAATTGCTGGCTTTTTGCAGCAAACTTGTAGTTAAATCCTGGCAAATTAGAGGCTGGGGTTTTGCGGAGCTTGGGGGATTTAAGTCTCTTGCTGGAACATTAAAACAAGAACAAAACCGCAGAAACTGGTTTTATTGCAGCTTTTCCTCCAGAAAAAAAAATACTCTGGTCTCCTCCTGTCACCTGAGCTTCATCAGTAAACTCCAAAGGCAAGCCAGGCAGAAGGGTCTGACAATGATGTAATAGCTCTGTGCTTCGATAAGATTGAGACTGCATTTCTACAAATACTGGTGGCTTCTCTCAGCTGTAGTTATTCACTGGAGCCCCGCTACTTGTAAAAGTAATTCTATAGTGGTACATGGCAGGTGTTACAGAAAGCACTGAGTGATCTTTGAACTTCGATTTTGTCTCATTTTGGGAGTGGAAAGACAATTTGTAATGCCTGTGAGTGATACTGTCAAGAGGAGAGGGGCTGATGCATGTTCACCTGCTTTATTGGACTAGATGCCAAAATTAGTTCCTTTTGGCCTGTTTGCTTGGGCTGTTTACTTGTTTGTAATGTCGACTGTCTCTGTGGCAGGCTTTCGGTAGCATGTGCACAGAGATTGTTTCTTGGTTCCTATGGAGATGTCAGCTGCAATAGAGATGGCTACATACTTGAGCACTGGGCTGTCTCACAGGTCTTCAGAGGGTGCAGGAACGGCTTTCTGATAAATAATACAGATACAGATTAAATGCTTCTTGTGTGAAACTTTGTGGTCCTGTGTTCCCCTTTGGATTTTCCTTCGGATTTCGGTTGTTTGGCGGTTGCTCCTACCTGGAGTTGAGCAAGAACTATCCCTGGGATCCCAGATGACGTGGCAGAGCACTTCTGTCACGGGCAACAGGGTCCTTTCCCCTTTTTCAAAATACGGGCATTTCAGAGTTGGCTCCTCTAGGGTTAATATTTTGCACAATGTGTGATCATAAGAAAGCCTTGTACTGTGCAACAAGGAGGGAAAAAAGGAAGGCAAAAATATTTAACCGTGGCTTGGCAATACCCAGAGAATCTAAAAAATTAAATAGTCTTTGTGATGATGATAAAATGTTGGCAGCTTTTGATAGCTTGTAAAAGCTCTTGGATAAATAGTTCATGTTCTTTCTATTATATCCCGGCAAGCTTCATTAATTCTTCTTGCTAGAGCTTTTTTGTTGTTGTTTCTAAAGCATACACCAAAACTAGCCTAAGATGAGTTGGGACGCAGCAGTTAGTTTCTGCTTGACAATCTCCAGACTCACCGTTTTCTCTTTCTTTTGCAGGCTGTGTATATGTTTTATGCTTTGGCAATTGTCTGCGATGATTTCTTTGTCCCGTCGTTGGAAAAGATTTGTGAAGTAAGTATTAGAAGGTCTTACTTAAGCTATGTGCTGCTTTAGCAGCAGTTCTCCTTGAGAGCCTCAAAAGGTGATGATAGCACATTCACAATTGTCTTGAAGTGTTGCCGGTGCCTCTTGTTTAGTTGCTTGACACTGCACGTGTGCATTGGCAGCTGCATGTACTCACTCGTGGGAGAGGAGTCTGGCTCCCCCTTAGAGCTAGCAGTCACCCCTCCAATAACAGTTCCTGTGAATACATCATACCACCTCTTAAAATGGATGCAATTTATAACATAGTGAAAATCATGTTCTCTGGAGGAGCGACTGCGAAGCTTCGCCCCGCGCTGCAGCAGGAGCTTCCCCAGCCATGCTGGCTACAGTGGGACTTCCCAGCTGAAAGTCCAGCAGAGCTTGTGAGCTTGTGCTGTGCTCTGCTGGTCAGCACTGGCTGAGAAACCCTGCCCTTTGAGGATCCAGCCTTCAGAGACTGTGAGAGTCAGGGTGTTGCTCAGTGTCAGATGTGCAGCACACTTGCTTCCCGGGGCCTTTCAGCTTTGCTTTGTTGCCCAGCACAAGAGTTCACAGGCTGATAGCCCTGCAGGGGCTCCAACCATTCATACTCTGATGGTTGCTGTTGCCTCATGTTTGTGTGTCTTTGCAGATGTCCCTTCAAAAACACTAGGGCCTACCCTTAGCTGAAATAAATTAAAACCTCTAGTGATTTACGGTGGTAGAAATCATGGATCTTGTACTGTGCCTTCAAACTGGTGAGTTTCATACCTTGCCTTGTGTTGGTGTTAGTTGTAGAGCATCAGGGACAACTAGGTCAGCCGTGAAGAAGCTCTTGGACACTTCCAGCACTTGGAAGGGTCTCCATCCCTCTTTTGCTAAGTTTAGCATGCTGAAATTTTAGAAGACAAGGAGCACATTTTAGCCTAAATGAGGCCAGACAGCTCCATGATGAACACAGACCGTGTCCCCAAAGGGACTGTGAGCCCTATCCAATATCAGTCTGAGGCAATCAGATCTTTGCAAGTAGAGAATATGGCTTGGTTGTACCAGTTAGGCTTCTCTGTCAGCTGGAGGAGATGCCTGCCAATCTGCCTGGCAATAAGTGTCGCTCATCAGGGCACGGACAGTGCCTGGCCCTTGGAGGAGGTGTGGGAGACGGCAGGAGAAATCATTTGTTCTGACAGCTCTGATGGAAGTTATCTCTAACCTGATATTTGGAGCTCAGCACGCTGCCATACAAGCCTTTTTTTGCATCATGAAAAGAACATCCCTAGGAAATCCCACTATTTTGGTGCTTAAGTATGCAGGTGACTGAAGGGTGACAACACAGGAGGCTTCTGTGCTGCAAAGTTGCTGTGCTCTCTAGGGATCAAGCTATGGAAAGGCACTGTGAGGCTCAGGAGGAGGGAATGGAGACGTTCATGTGGATGGGAGATGCTAGAGATGCAGATGCGCTGAGTTATTTAACCTGCTCTCTCCTGAGCAAGGGAACCCTGCTGGGAAATGTGGTTCTAGAAGGCCAGCTCAGGTCTGTGTAGATGAACAAAACCCCAGCTGAGTAAGCAGCATCCAGGAGAGGTTTGTGTTTTGGGGTGCTGTCAGTTTACCCAAAGGCAGGACTGCCACCTGGAGGGACACAGGTGAGGGAGATTATTATTTCTCTTGACTGAGAATCTCTTGATTAGTGGCCTTCTTGTGGCACAGAGATCTGACCTGGGTCTGTGGAGCACGAGCTCCTGTTACAGCTCTGCCGTGGACTCTCTGCCTGACCTCGGACCAGCTCCATCACTTCACCTCTCTGTTTCCTGCACTGGTCAACAGAAGTGTTGGTCCTTGACTGCATTTACAAATCCTGATAGGAAACCCCATGCACAGTGTTAACAGGTTTCTAACTTTACTGGTGGTAAGCTTCGCGTAGGCAAGAGGCTCACAGGCTGAAGTCCCTCACTTGTTACTGTCGTTCGCCTTCTGTAGGTTGCAGGATCTGTGCATCTCTCCACCTTCCCCAGAAGGCTGCTTACAGAGGTAGAAATGTCAGAGTTGGAGTGCTATTTATTCTTCTTACAAATTCTCAGCGAAGATGTGTTTGGGCTTGTACAGACATCAGATGTCTAAAAAGGAAACAACCTCCAGACGTGACTAACATGTTTAGTATTTACATAATAACGTGTTCACAAGTCCCTGGATCCTAGAAAGCTACTTTTACTTGACCAGATCTTTACTCTCTGGTTATTTGTTGTCTTCTCAATGGTACCCTAACTACTTCTCAGATGCTTTAACGGTTCTGAATCACTGTGTTACCAAATACCACCTGTAATATTTTACTGATAATAAGTTTTATTCATTTGTGTGTGAAAGAGAAAATTCAGCAGTAAAACACAGAAGAAAGATACTATGTCATTAGAGATTATCAAAATAGGTCATATAAATGGATGAGAATGTTACTATTTCTGTTGCTGCTACTTGATTCTCTGCCAAGAAAGGTTTTTCTTGCCCCAGAGGTGACCTTTGAGGGCATTCAAGCCCTTTTTATTTGTGTTTTATGCATAATTGAACAGCTCTGTAGTTACATGATAGCAAAAGAAATATGCATGCCTGTTTCCTGATCCAACTACTTTTCATTTTGTTCGTCCAGAACGGCTTGTCTTCAAAATGCCCAGCATTTTGTGGTTTGTCATTGATGTTAGCACTCAAGAATGTGTGGGAAAAGGCTCAGGTCACTTTGCAAAGGGCTCTGCAGCATTTGCCTGCTCTCTTGCCTGCTTTTCTCTCTGGTGGAGAGGTTGGTGGGGAGCCCCTAGCAGAAACTCCCATCTGAGAGGTGGTGCTGGGCATGACAGTGCATGTAATGTATTTAGCATGTGAGTAGCCCCACATGGGAATGCCTTTCAGCAGACCTGAGGTCTACCATCAGCAATCCATCCACCATCTAATGTTGTATCCGGCACAAAAGAAATCAGGCCTGACAGCTTTGGTTTTTTTTGTCTTGGAGATCAACCAAGAAATATTCTGCAGTTGTTCACAGTTCAGATGCACTAATTCTAGAATAAATGCCCTTTTTCTGGCTTAGCTTCGTGCAGTTTGGAAAGCGATGATTGTCACGTTAAACCAGTGGGGTATTTGTGCTCCCCAGTGCGTGTGTCGAGGTGGGAAGCTGTTCCAGAGTGCTCGCTGTGGTAGACATTCACATTCTGTCTTAGTTCAGATGTGCTTTACCACACAGCAGGGATTCTCCTGAGCCAGCTGGGACCCGTGTTTGCCCAGAGCTCCCCGTTGCTGGCATTGCAGAGCACTCACCTGACGCAGCTGCCTTTTGCCTCTGTTGCCAGCGTTTGGCTGCAAGTGCCAGAGGATACATTTCTGCCTCCTACACAGTGTGCTGTGTTTTCTACTCTGTTCTATTAACTTAATCATCGTATGTGTTGCAATAAATTGTCTTGGAGCTGTCTTCAAGGGAACCTTCCATAGCTTTAAAGTGAAGCATCAGGAAGTCAGCACAGCTGGTTTCCTCAGCTGATGGTCTTTTCTTCCAAAAGACATCATGGAACTGCAGACCAGCTATTGCAGGAGGACTGCACCTGTGGAACTCCATAGAGACCTCCTACAGAAGCAACTGGCCTTTGGCAATCTTCTTCTGGTCCTTTGTACTGCTACAGTAGTTTTAATCCTATTTAAAATGGTTTTCCATAAAGCTGTGTTTAATCACCTGCGTTCCAGAAGCTTTTGTAGCAGTACAGCAATGCCATGGTTGCCTGTTTAAAACGTGTTCCCAGTTAGTGGACATATTTTCCTCATCCCTGTAACATACATCCAAAGGTTTTTGGTATTTGTATATGGTCAGTGGATAGAGTTACATTCTCTAGAAGAGCCTTCAGTGCAGATAAGGCTGGTGGGAGGATTTCTGCAATCTCATCTCTGGGCAAATGTACTTTAGTGGTGATAAAGTTGTGGAGGAAGCTGCTCTGCTAGAGGAAGCAGAGGAGAGAGGAAGGTGGCGGCATGCTGCAGGGCTGGCTGCGCTGCTGCAAGCAGCCGGTGCTGCTCAGGAGCATCCCCACCACCCTCAGCTGCCTCCCCCAGCTCATGCCCTGAGCCAGACAGCTCTCTGTAGTAACAGCTCAGCAGTTTATGGCCATGTGGCAGGGGGTGGCTTTTTTTAGCTACTCATTAAACCGTGGAAGGTGCCAGCAAGGCATGTGGTCTTTAACAGCCTCGTCGCGTTGGCTGAACGGTGACTTGTGCAGATGGAGCAGTGGGAATGCAGAAAACATAAAGGAAGTAATTAACCAAGTAAATCTTTGGAAACAGCATATGCCGCTGGAGTTTTCATAGAGCAATGGCCCTCTTCCTACCAGAATCTCCCGGTGTAGATAACCTCTGGGCACTGCTAGGGGAAGGGTGTAGCAGGTAAATCTTTAACGGTGATGCAAGTGAGAGGTGGTAAGGAGAGATATAGTGATAGCAGGGAGAGCAAATAGGCGTGAACCAAGCCTGAGCTCCAGCCCTACCCTTCATGGACCAAAGCAAATTAAAAAAGGTGTGCATTGTTGGAGGAGGCAAAGAGGAGGCAAAGAGCCGTGACCATTGAAGCTGCCTTGCTATAGTCCAGAGTACTGCTCTTTCTCTCCTCTGTAAAGGATATCACAGCCAGAACCTGCCCCCTCTACAAGTTGATGCTAACTGAAGTAGCTAATGCCTATGATGACTTTTTCCCCTATAATTAAACTTTATTAGCAGAAACCTTTACCCGTGTGGGCAGTTTCGCCCTCTCGGCCGACAGTCTAATGTTTCTGGTAGAATTCCTTCAGCCTCTCGGTGTTGTAACCAGTGACTCTGATGTCTTTTTCTGCAGCGCTTGCATCTTAGCGAAGATGTGGCTGGGGCAACTTTCATGGCAGCGGGAAGCTCTGCTCCTGAGTTGTTTACATCTGTCATAGGTAACTATCCTGCTGCTGCTTCTTGAAACCTCTGCATTTCCCTGGCTGATGTTCAGAGTTGAAATGGGGTTGCTAAGCAGCTGTAACACTCATGACAGTGCCTGTCCCATCTCTCCTGGGCATACATTGTGAGGAATCCTCAATAGATGAGTGGCTCAGAAGAAGTGCCATTACCCCACAGCAGGGCTGCCTGGAGAGTGGTTTGAGCTGACCCCTCAAACCAGGGCCAGCAGGCAGATCACCTTAAGTGTTGATCTGCCCTGTGGTAGCACAGCCAAACTGCACAGCACTGAGCTCTATCTGTGCAGCCTTCTCCCCTCCCATCCACCCTCCTCCACTGCCAGACACTCTGTCTCCAGGACAGCGTGAAGGGATGCACCTCCAGCCTCCTGGACTGACACTCGAGTGAAATTTTTGTGTCCTCAGCTGCAGGTTCTCTTCAATTACCTCCACTCTGATCAGTCTTCTAACACTAGAAGAGCCAGAGTGGGGAGGAGGGTTTGAAATGCTTCCTCACGGCAACAAGTGAGTCAGAGCATCACACTACCAAAGCAGTGCTCTGTGTATAGGAAATGTCATCAAGGGATTCAGCAGTCCTTAAGTATGTAAAACCTGCGTAGTCCTTCAACAGCCTTGAGCTAAGAGGGGACTGCAGCCAGCTGTTACAAAATGATGCTGTCTGTGTGCTAAGTGGTGCAATGGGAAAGTGTTCTTGCAGCTTTACTCATCCACATCTCTGTGGGTTAGGTGATCATTAGAGCAAGTGGTTGGGAGGTTACCGTGAGCTCTCCGTCATCCAGGAGAATTATTCCCAGCTTAGATACTTTCTCTAGAAGGTAGATACTTTCTTTGCTTCTATTTTAGTCACAGCTATCAGTTGCAGAGCACAAATTAATTCACGCAAAGCTGCATCCTCCGCTGAGAGGTCTGATGACACAGGCAAAGCCTTGTAATCCACCAGACACTGAGTGTCACTCTGTGGGTGACTGCTTCTGTGTAACATGCTGCTGAGAAAAGGAGAAAGTGGAAAAAAATGCCTAACTGTGCTGGCCAGGTAGATACTGTTGGAGTCTTAAAAGCAAGTGGTGAATTTAAAGTGACTGACGGGTAGAAGGAGATGGAATATTATTTTTAGGCTGACTTCCTAAGGAAAGAATTTTGTGCAGTACCATGATGCATGGGTCTGTCAGTTTATCTCCCTCACTGTTAACCTCATTGGCCATTTTTAACTGAGTTTGACAGAAGAGCTCTGAAAGGAGCTTCTAACGTAGCCCCATAACTCATACTGAGAGGCATCATTCAGTTTACAAGGAAGCAGCTAGTGGCCAGGCAGCTTGGGAGCACAGTACCAGTGTGGAGATGTCTTATGGGAGGGTTTCCTGCAGATTTGTATCTGATCAACTGCTCCCGCGAAGCACACCGTCTCTCATGATGTGTATTTCCATCTTGTCGGATCGCAAGACTGGGAGGTTGGTGACTTGGACACGTCTAAGGTATTTGATTTTCATCAGGTAGCCCAGGTCCCCTCAGAAAGCAAGTTCTGCTGCCTTCATTCACCCTGGTACTTTTCTCTGCAAATTGCCCTATTAAATATGAGAAGGAGTGGCAGGACTGGTGCCTGTCTTTGGATTCATTAACGGGATGTGAGGTGTGCAATTTTTTGTGGAAAAACTCTGGTCTCCCCAATTTACACAGCTTGCCTTGAACTTGTTTTTCAGGTGTTTTTATCACAAAGGGAGACGTAGGCGTTGGAACCATCGTGGGCTCAGCTGTATTTAACATTCTCTGCATTATTGGCGTGTGTGGGCTTTTTGCAGGACAGGTAAGAGCATTTAATGATTCCTAACAGTCCTCGCTTCATCCTGTGCCTTGGTTGTACTGTGAAATCATCTGCCAGGTTCACAGCCTTGCCACAAATTTCCCTGCCTTTGTTCTGTGTAACAGGGCCCTGCACTATTCCTCTTGCATTTTCGAAATGAAAAGCAGAGCAGCAAATGTCAACTCAGGCATTTTAAGCTGCCCAGGATAAGTGGGTGGTCAGAGGCATAAAAGTTGGTTATTTAACACCTCCTCTCGGTAGCTATTGAAAAATGCATTGTGACGTTTGGATCTGGTTCTTTTAGACCAGAGGAGCCAGGAATTGTCAGTGCCTCTGGCGGGGCTCTGCTTCAGTGAGCCACGCAAGATGGCTCTGAAAGAACGATGACACTCCTGAAGCATCACAAAAGATGCTGCTTTTGTGCAGGATTGTTTCAGATCCACGTGTTGAGGTGGCACGACATTGTTGGTCACTGACGTGGCTCACAAAGTTGTAGGAGAAAGATGCGGTCTTTGCTTGTAGTCTATCTCGTTATCTATATCCACAATCACGGAATGGTTTGTGTGGGAAGGGGCCTCTGGAGACCTCTAATCCAAAGTCCCCACCACGTTGACCCCTCAGACTCAGAGCAGGACTGATATCAAAGCTGGTTCGGGTTGCTCAGGGCCTCGTCCAGTCAGGTTTTGGATACTTGGAAGGGTGTGCCAGCATTTTTTCTCACTGGCAGTAAGACCATCCATTCCTGGTTTAATTTCTGACTGTTTTCCAGCGTGTCAAACTGCTTAAGACAACACAAGCTATTCATCTGAAATTAAAGTAATTAAGTTGAGAGCCCTGCGCTGCTGTCTGAGTTGCAGACATGATTGACTCTATAATTAAATATCTCAATCTGCATTCACCTTAGCACTTGCCAACATGCCCAGTGTTTTTACAGCCTCACTAAAAACAAATCTTTGAAATGCTGCTGTGCAGACTTGTAAAGAGGAGAGGCAGGATAACATTATCAGTACAGGTACAATGGGATACATAGCTCTGGAAGAAGGACTTGAGAGGTCTGTACCACCTGGTCAGTAAGACGAAGCGTGCAGAAGGATTGGGCTTTCCTAGGAAAATTTGTAATACCATTTTATTTGCATTAACAATGAGCTCTTGTGGGATGAAGGTGAATGTTTTCACTATGGGGATGAAAAGCCTCCCTAAAGCTCCTTTGATTTGCATGGGAACACACAGCCACAAGCTACACATACTCGGTGTGCCAGTGGTTCTGCTGTAACTCTTGCTATGGAAGCCTGGTTGATTTGGGACAGCTTCTAACGACCAAAGCTTTCGCAGGCTGTGAGGCTGTGTTCACAGAGGTGTTCTCCTGTAATCAGTAGGGCTTTTCGATCAGATTGCCTTTTTTTAAGCAAATGAAGTTGATTTCACTGTTTAGTATGACAGCAGAGGAGATAATCCTTCTGATTTTCGCTCTCCACAGTATTGATTACACGCCTCAGACCTGCTGAAAAGCTCAATACAATCGCAGTGTTCAGTGGAAAGGGCTTGTGAGGGTTTTGGGCTTCACAGAGGACGTCATTCTCCTCAAGGGATCATTTAGACAGGAGACACGTTTGTTTCTAAAGGATATAACATAGTCAAAATGCTCTTGTAAATGCCTTCAGCCTTCCAGGCCTGGTGGCTTTCAGGTGGTCAAAGGCTGGTGTAAATCATCCTAAGCATAGTCTGCAAGTCTCCTTGAAGTCAGGAACTGAGATTTTGAAGGATTTGTCCCAACTTTGTTTTTTACCTGACTCTGCTGGTGATTTGCATGTTGTTTTGTCAAGTTGCTTAATGTCCGTGTGATGCAGCTTAACCCAGAAAGGGTGGGTGAGAGCTGGAATGGTTGATGTCACTGCGTGGAGTCAGGATTCAAATGAGCAACCAAGAAACCTCAGTTCAAATAGTCCCAGTACGCTACATAAAACTCTGGTTTGGTTTGTGCTTTTCATTTTTTTCCCACACCTAGCTCAAAAAGTCACTGGCTTTTACTGCTGTGATTTGTCTTTTTATTTTGTGTCGGTATTAATGGAGGTTTGGCTTTATTGTCAGTAACATCTCTATAGGTGCATTAAGATAGGCACTCGATTTGGTTGGCAGTTGGATGTCAGTTGTGCTGGGGTCCTGGGTCACAGTTTTGAGCTGCTCTGGAGTGAGCCAGGTGAACCAGGCCAGCTGTGGGTCCCAGCTGCTCGCTGTGCTCCAGCTCAGAGCAGGGTTTTCTCTTTTGAGCTCAGACCTATAGGTTTGTCAGGTGTGAGGACAGACACAGAGAATTAAACCTGCGCCTGTGGCAGTTCCAACCTGGTGATGCTCACGTGGGCTTCCTGTTCATCAGAACACGTTACCAAATGCTCTGCTGTTGGGAAGTGACTGCTGCAAAATAAACCAACCAGATCTTTCCAGGATGTTGTCTTTTTAAATTAGGTTGTGGTAGGTATGTGCTGTGTTGGATGTGTCATTCTTTGGCCTAGGAAAATACTGGGTTTGGCTACGTGCATCTTGTTCAAAAACAAAACCCACCAAACCCACAGCCCTAGAAAGCTGGTATGCTTCTACCTGAGCACCAGCTGTAACTCGTTATTTCTCTAAGCCTTTAATGGCTGGTAAGTGCACCCTTCTCAGAATAAATGGGAGCAGACATCCCACTGCTGGAACGAGAGAAGGAAAATATGATGCCCACACCTCTATGTGGCACTACACACCTAACAGCTGCGTTAAAAGAGCATTGTTAAGGTTGAAAGTCAAACATTGGAAAGTTAGAAAACAGCAGCATTAAGGTTCCTTATGCGATCTGAATTTGCCCCCCCGGTGTGTGTGCGTTATTATCCAGTCTTTAATTACCGGCTCCCACGCTGTTTCTGTGCAGGGTCCCTGCCTCCCTCCGTGCTCAGGACGGACGTTACTCGTTTAATGAGCAGCGAGTCATTATTTTGTTTTCTCTTCATCGTTCAGTGTGAGCCCTTGTGCTTTATTTGCCAGGGTCTATTCAAGCCCTGTTCCAGAGGCAGGATTATTAATTTGCTCCTGACCCTCTGCTGATCTCATCGTTATTGGATCCGAGCAGTTGATGAACAATTAATTAATTTTCCCCAAAACTCTCTGAGACAAAGGGATGTTTTAAAGTTGTGGAAACAAAGCAGGAAGAGATGAAATACCAAGAATAACGTGTCATTTTAGAGGCCAGTTAGAGCTGGCGTGAGCCGGGCTTTTCCCCCTGAAGATACAGCACCCTGGGCGTGTTCTTTGTTCAGAGAGCAGCTCCCTATGGCTCCAGATGCTGCTACGCCTCAGCCTTGCACTAAGGTTTCCTTGCTGAGCTGAGCTTGGGTTAAGTGGCCATTAAGTGGCCCATACAGCCCAAATCTCCTTAGGAACATTCAGCTGCTTTAGCTCTGTGAGCCTCCTTTCTCCTCCAAGGTCTCAGCTCATGTTCCACCTTCCACAAGGGGACCCACAAAACACCTCTGTCATCATCAGCCCTGACTTGGTCCCTAGAACCATTCCTGACCTAAATTGACTGACTGAACTACTTCATCTCCTAGCATTTAGTGCTTGCTTTTGCTACTGTGATGGTGTTTCTTCTAAGCACTCGGATGTTACCTAGGTTTCTTTCCATTTGATCTGTCTCCTAGGACCCATTTCTTGAGGCTTGAGAGAGAAGCCAGGGAGATCTTGGCCACCCAGCCTGCGGGCACCCACAGCTGAGCCTTGCCTGTCTCTTGCCCTGGCTCATGTGGGAAGATGTTGCTGGGGGCTGGTGCTGTGTGAAGGGGAAGAGTGCTTAATGCCTAGCAGTTAGTCTGACCGAAGAAGCTTGGGAGCAGGTTGTCAAGCAAGGCAAAAAGCTTCCACTTTGTTTCTTTATGTATTTAATGTTGAAGTTTTAAGGTTTATCACCTTAGTAGCAAGAGCCCCTGTCCTGCAAGCAGCTGCAGGGAAAGTCCTTTCTGCAGACTGAGCTGCTTGTGGGAAGAGTCCGTGCAACTTGTTTGCGTTGTCTCCAATTGTGCCTCACTGGAGGGTTTCTAAGTAACTGTGATAGTGTTGTAATGCTCCCCAAGAGCTGCTCTCATGCTAAAAAACAATTGATGTAGGGGAAAATCAGCTTTCATGTATCACTGTGCTCTTCTTTGTAGCCCAGCTAGAAAGGACAAAGTTGATCTAGAAAATGGATTCCTTTGGGTAAGATCAGCAGAGCGGGGAGGTGACTGGGCGGCAGTCAGGCGCCAGCCCAGAGCTGAAGTGGTGTGTGTTGTGAAAACAAAACTAAGACATCAAGTGTTACAAATGGTGAAGAGCCAGAGGAGATAACTGAGCAGAGATTTTGGTAAGCAGGTAGCGCGTTGTCTATTGACCAAACTGGGGCTTTTGTCATCTATCTTTAGCCTGGTTCTGTCCTACAATTAGCTTGCATGCATCTTAATCTTTTAAGCTTTAATTTCACTGACAACAAGTAATTCAGACTGGCGTTGTGACTGAGCTTTCCCTTCATGATTGCCTTCTTGAGCTCTTTATTCTTCTTCTCATGGATTGTGGAGGAGTTTTGGGAGGGGAGGGTTGGAATGCTGTGGGTTTTTTCTTCGTTGGTCTGTGGTCATCAGTGGAAAACATGTCAAACGGTGGAGAAGTAGTTTAAGGAGAACTTAATGCCAACTGTTGGGACTGTGCACTGCTCTTGTAGCCCGGGGCACAACATCTCTTTGCGCTGGCAACATTTTGTATTGACTGTGGGCCTGCTCTTTCACTGAGAGAGGTGTGTTACAGATTTAAAGGCAAGAAAGGGACAGAGTAATAAGCTAGGGAAGGATCCAGCACTGAGGCTTCTACTGAAGACAGGATTTGTCACAGAAGTCAAGGCTGTGGTCCTGATGGGAACATAGAGCTGCTGGCATGGCCACATGTATGTGAAACCCCAAGGGTCAGAAGAGCAGAGGGAGGATGCTGGCAGTGCTGGTGCCACAGTGCTACAGCAGGTCAGACAAACAGTCAACATCTCAGGCTGAAGGCGGGACAGAAAGTGCTGATGGAGTTTCAGGACAGAGAAGCGTCAGTGAATGTGGAGATGCTGTCCAAAGGTCCTCAAAGTTGAGAGGCTACAGCCTTTCTGTACACCCTGCTAAAGTCCTTGCACACTGCCCAACAGCAGAAATATCTGCTGCCTTGGCTCCCTTTGCTGCTGTCTGACAGGCAGCTGAATGGCCTTCCCTGCCTCTTGCATCCTTCTTTGTGTGCTTCATCAGGGCAAGCGAGAAGGGTGTTTACCCACTGTAGAAGCAGCAGAGTGCTTTGTGCCCTGGAGTTTTCCTGCTGGGATGTCTGGCACTGGCAGACAACAGAGCTGCTCTGAGTGATAAAGTAAATTAGATTCCTTTCCAGCTCACCCTTTAACACAAGTGGTGTTCTCTGGGGAACTGCAGACTTGGGGATTTACAGCAAATTTGTAGCCGTTGTGCGAGCAAACAGTGGCTGTCCTTGAGTTCTGCTGTGAATCCTGCACAGAATCCCTGGGGTCCAGGAGACCCCTGCAAATGCAGGTCTGTGGGGCCCTGCAGCCTGGGCTCTGCAGGAATTGGAGACACTGGTATGAATAACTCAGGGATGATTATGAGGACCAGTTGAGCAGGGAAATATTTTTGTCTTTGTCCTGAGGTTTGGAGAGTGTCCACCGTTTCCATTCTGAGAATGTCACAGAGACAGATTGCTGCTGCAGTAATGAAAATATCAAGAGCTGCTTAAAAAAGCAAATATTCTCGGGCAAATAATGAGAATAAATGGAGTTGGTCTTCAATGTACGAACCAGGAGCTGGAGTGATGGTGGAGCTCAGCAGAGAATGGCTAACTGGTGGTAAAATTAGGGGGCTGGTAATTGGAAGGAAGCTTTCCCCCCAGTTGAGTCCATTAGGTCTGAGCTGCTTGGCAATTACTGACTTAGAGAGACGTGTATTTTAAGGCCTGGATTTTTTCTGGCCTTGACTCATATTCATGTTTTGTGTTTCACTGAAGTTCAGTGAGGAAGGGTGTTTAATATTGGTCAAAGCCCCAAGCAAGCCCAAATGCTGCGTTGTGTGACTCTGGTGTCGTTGCCAGGAGATGCTCAGTGAGGATGGTGTCAGGGAACTGAGCTGGATGGTCGTGGTGTCCTGGGACATGGGCACAGACGTCACCCCAGGAGGCCAGCAGCAGGGAGACATCACTGTGGGGTGCAGAAGGGACCGTCTCCATCTGGTCCCCAGAATCCCATCCAGGACATCCTCCTGTGCTTTAGTCCCAGCACAGGAGCATCTGGCTGCCGTGGACAGCCTGCCAGCTTTCCAGGAAGGCAGCAGTGGGCTTCCGTGCAGGAATCTGTCTGAAATGCCAGCTGTTCCAGACTGGCTCAGTGTGCTGGGAGCAGATGGGAGCTCAGGGAGTGCCCCTCATGCGTTAGCCAGGCATTTGGCAGCCAGCCTTGCCATCCTTCCCCTGGACAGGGCTCTGTGCCCTGAAGCTGGGGCTGTTCCGGGCGGCCAGGACGAGCTGCCCCTTGGCTGCGTCTCCTTGTGCCTCTGCAGCTCTCTGCCCATGGCCAGAGCTGTTCAGACCTTGCTCTTGCCAATGGTACTGTTCCCTCCAGGGACCTTGAAGCGGGAGTAAGTGTGAGTGGCTCATAGGTTCATGCTTGAGTCTGGCAGATGATCAGTGGGGGAGCAGCAAGAGGGAGAAGTGGACCCTGTGATCTCTGCTGTATTTGATTTGCAGCTTATGATTATTAGCTTCTATCTGACTGGTTTGCTCGTTGCAGGCAGGATGTAATACTGCCTAAAACCAGGGAAGTTTTGTGAAAATCAGCTTGCAGTTCCTCACTTTGCAAACGCTGCTGAAAGATGGCAGTTATTATCTTAAGAAATTCCTTCCTGCCTGGTCTCTTCATCACAGCTGCTGTAGGCCTGACACACTTAACAGTGAGAGAAAGCACTAAACGTGCAGTTGCTATTTCCCACCTTCTGTTTGGTCACGACCTTTCAAACACCAGAGAGTCTGCAGCCTCTGGGTCACAGATTCAGGCACCTTGAGTGCTCCCTTGGCACCAGGTTTCTCCTGGTGGCTGAGCACACCAGGAGCTGTGTGCTGCTGTGGTGCCGGGAGTGCCATCCCACACCTCGCCTGCCTCCTCGGGGCTGCCCAGCGGCCAGCAGAAATGCCAGTGGCCTTTATGGTGGGATTTGCCGTCAGCAATGGGCAGAAGAAATGATCTTAGTCCATAGGGCTAGGGATGGAATGAGGACTGTGTTGCTTCAGTCTTAAGTGAACAACCCCTCCAGCCTGAGTCTCTTCTTTAGTATAACATCTGTGGATAAGTCTCTTGGGAAGTGTGCAGAGGCTCTTCAGTGGCTTCTTGCTGGAAGTCATACGTGAGTCTACCTGATTTAATATAGAGATGAGCACAAATAATCCAATGTCACTCTCTCATGTTAATAGATTCATTGATCCCATGGCCAGTGAGGGTGAACAAGCAGGTGGCAGGATCCTTGTAGTTACCTGAGCTGAGCAAGGGGTTCTTAAAATAATAAATTACAAAGTTAAAAGGCAAAGAAGGTGTCTTGTCAAGGGAAACTGAGAAGCCCTGAGAGATCAGCCCCTCTCAGGACTGTCCCGGAGAGTGAGCCTCTTGACAGGTCAGGGGTATTTGGCTACTCAGAAGTCAGGATTTCCCAGGCAGCTGTCACAGGGAGAAAGAATTTGACTTGCAGGTAGGTTTTGCTGTGTCCCACGGAGTAATTTCCCTCTTTCCCGAGTACCTGGTGGAGAAAGTGTCTTGGTCGGTTCATGAAGGACGTTTCAGTTTTCTGCTTGGCTTGGCTGAGCAGCTGGGGCTCCAGGATGATCGGCTGGATTTGCATAAGGGTGTTGAGATTCAGCAATGATGTTCATCGCCAAAACATCTGCTATTTATATTCATGCACAGCAAGTAAGATTAAACCTCAACTGATATCGCTGTTACTACCAGTGGAATTAACAATAACAGAGCCCATCAGTGAGTTCGGGTTTCTCAGCGGACTGAAGGCAATGCTCCTCCTGAAACTCCCAACCCATGGGAGTGATGGCAGGCTGTGTGAGCCCAGCAGGCCCTCTTCAAAGGAGTGCTGGTTTGGTTGCTGCTGGGGTTGTGTTTGGGCAGAGGAGGGACTTGGATCTGCACAGTACTGAGCAGTATCACTGCCACATTCTGGAACCATGCACATGTTGTGTCTGGGTGGGCAAACAGAAGGAATGTATGTGCCCTGCAGCTTCTTCCTTCCTAAATCGGCTGATGGGCTCTGCTGTGGCTTGTCTGCCTTCAGCAGGTTGTGGCAGCGCTTGGGTTTAGTTGCTGTGAGGTGAAAACCAGGGCTTTGCTGGGGTCCACGCTCACCTGTGCTGGACTTGTCACAGGTTGCTCTCATTTAAGCCTGGAGCAGAGAGCCCTTCCTTTCAGCCAGATTCAGCCCCCAGTGTAGTCAAGAGAGGGCTAAAGGGCACTTGTCTGGGGTTTGAATTTTGGATACTAACTTCAAGGGGAAGAAGTGTGTACTCTGACAGACAGTGGTTTTGCAGCTGCTGCCTTACACTCAGCTCCCACAGGACGAGCTCTCTGCTGGGTTTACAGTGTTGCTGATCTAAAACTCAGATTTGATCATGTTTTTACCTAAGCTGATTGCTTCCCTGATTTCCTTTCTGACTTAGTCTGCTAAACTGTAATTTAAGTGGTTTCCAGAGCATTAAGATTTGTGCAGAGTCCTTGATTGCTGCAAGGCTGGATGGCACAACTTAGACATTCAAGGCCTTGACAGTTAGAACCAGACTACACAGTTCTTGTCAGCAGGATGAAAGTGCTGCCATTTCCCTCAGTGCTAATTAGCTCCCTTTACCCTTAATGCATCGTCACCTCATGTACATGGCTTTTCTATATCACATTGTTCTTCCCAGCAATCAAATGATTAAAGACTTCCATTTAATGATGCTCACCCTAAGGAGAGATGGGGTCTAATTGCCCCATGGTTACAGCACCAGGGAGACCTACGAGGATGTCTGTGCAATGTGGGCAGCCTGTACAAGTCCCAGGCGCGAATGTGTTCCCTTCGATCACTCTGAAATCAGCACAGGAGTCCTTGTGTTTCACGCTGTGTCTTGGTCTATGGCTTGTGTGCACTAGGTCAGATAGCTACAGTCAAGTATCTGTATCTTAATGAGCTCATTCAGGTGTTTGAGGAAAATTCCCTGTAAAAATATTGCAGGCTGCCTTCAGGATTATTGTAGAATGTTGAAGAACAAGAGAGATCCTGACTCGACCTGTAGTAACTGGGACATCTTGCTTTCACAGGTACACTGTGCTGCATGGTGGCACCCCTTAGCCTGACCAAAGAGTTTATTAGATCGAGCACTGACAGTGCCAGCAAGTCTGTTTGTATGGGTTTGTTTCAGAAAGGTAACTTATTAGGCAGAGTATAAAATCCCCACCGACATCCCTGCTGAGAAGAGTGCACAGGACCTTCAGCAGCATCACGAGAGCCAGGTGCAGTAATGGCAAATGATTTGATAAACTCTCCTCAATCAAAATGAAAGGGCCCACTCTCTATAAGATGTAAGATTTAATTAAGGATCTCTGAATAGAGTTATGAACCCAACTCCAGGTTTCTACATTTAGAAATTTCCATCATAAAGCATCTCTATTCATCTATCCCTACATGCATCAAAATGTATTGTCAGCGGGTATGAATCTGCTCTGACTCAAGGACTTTAAAGGCCTGCTATTTTAGTTTAGATGGGAGTTTCTTACATGTCGATGGTTGCGTAAAGGGCCTTCACATCCATTTTAACAAGCCATAGTATTCAGAGGTTTCTAAGTGAAATGGTCAGTGTCTTTTTACAGCGTTTGTTTTGCTGTCAGTTCTGGAAAGTTCCAAAACCGTGTGAGTTAATATGCAGAGAAATCTGGGAAACTGTCTTTGCTAGGGCTGTGAAATAGGATCTTTCTTTAGATGTCATAGAAGTGAAAATGAAGTTGCTGCTTGTTTGGCTGAATTTAAACACTAGCATGGCTGGGGGGTGCGGTCAGAAAATCCGTTTCTATGTTCAGGGGCTAGATCCAAACCGGTATGAGTTAGCCATCTCCATTCTGCCTCCTTGTGGTTTACACCTGTGAAGGGTGTGACCCAGAGTGTTTGAAATGCACTCTGGAAATGGGAATTAAAGATTTGAGGAGAAGCTCCTGCTGAGGGGACTTCCCAGGGCTGCAAAAAATATCATCATACTGAAGATGTTACCACCACATGACAGCTTTTAATCTCCCCTTTCAAATACTGTTAATGAAGTTAAAGGTCGACTTATTCACTGGTATTTTTATCTTCTAAGATCAGAATTGTAGGCTCATTCAGCCTACAGTGATGATTCCTCATTTCCATGGCTTTGGAAGGTGTGAAGTGAACTGCACAGCAATACCATTTTATTTGCTATCACATGTAAATTCATAGGTTTTGTTCTTAACACTTTGCTGGAGTGATAACTTGAGTATCTGTCCCAAAATCAGTGCAAATGCACAGGGAGCTGTAGCTATCTTGTCAGTGTTGGTGTCAGTGTGGTGGGTAAAGCCATGGCTCTGAGGAGGTTCAGGCTGGCAGCAGCCTGAGGATCTGGCTGCTCCGTGACAGTCCTGCTGCTGACAACCTGACCAACATCCTCTCTTCGCCTGTTTTCTCAGGTCGTTGCACTGTCATCATGGAGTCTTCTGAGAGATTCAATCTACTATACACTGTCTGTTGTTGCACTCATTGTGGTAAGTTTTTGAAGGTTATTCTTCTGTGGGAGCCCCCCTTTCCACTGCCACCAGTAAAGGGAACCTGCAGAGAAATCGGAGTCTTGTAGCTAAGATTCAAGCTCCAGGAGTCACGTGGGTTTCTACTGGAGGAAGAATGTACTTGTGATCTCCCTGGTTCTGTAGAAAAGCTTGTCCTAGGAGTAGGATTTGAAAAAAGCTTGTCTAGAGAGCCCAGAGCAGTAGCTGGGGAGCAGGGAAGTGCCCCAGTCTCAGCACAGGCACGGGATGCTGAGCTGAAACCCTGTGCTGCAGCCCCACCACGAGCTCCAGAGCCGATGTGTCAGTCAGCCCTCTCCTGACAGCAACCCACACGGCTTCCTCAGAGCAGCCTAGCTGACCTAAGGGGGCTGGAAGGTGTTGCCAGAAGCCTTACTGGAGAATGTTACATGTTCCCATGTTACAACACCCAATGGCTAATTGTGGCTTGTGGGACATGGAGCACATCCTGCTTCTCTTCAGTGTTCCTCTGCAGCAACCAGTGCAAAGAACTTTTGAATACCTATTAGAGAAAAACAGAGGAAGTTGGGAGGAAGGTAACACATTCCAGATGGTTAAAGATTTAGGTCCCAGATGATTTACCAGCACTATATATGCAGTATTGCTCCCCAGTTGATGGCAAATGAGGATTTTTCCTTTCAGAGTCGAACACTGTTTCAGTTTAAGAGGTTCCTCCTCCTCTTCACTCAGCCAGGGACCCCTGGCTTCACAGTGGCTCGGATCTTTCCTATCCTTTTAAGGCAGAATCCGATTTAGATGGCGGCATATTATTATTCAAATACTAACTCTCCATCCCCCGATGTCTGTGCTGGGAGACAAGCCACAGGCTCCATGCAGAGCATGGCACGACCTGCATGCAGCTCCCCTTCTGTGAGCCTTCTGTGTGCCTTAAATTTCAGAAGGCGCTTAAATTCTTTGCCATGTAGGGATAATTTGCCATATCAGGGCATTGAGGCTTTGCTGCAGCCTAAATACAGTCATCCTTCGTGAGGGATGACAGTGCTTGGAGAAGGTTGTCGTCATAGTGTTTTAATCAGCAGCTTGTGGTGCTGTGTTGTGAGTTTCACTCCACTGGTGTCTTTACTAATCATAAATACACCTGTGGGGAAATAAATACATCCCTGCCAGTGTTGAGATTCAGCAGCTTTTAAAAGCTTGATACTCTGCTGGGTAAATCAATGTGACTTTGTCTCCTTCCATTTCTACTAGCAAAGGAATTGCAGTGCTGCACTAAGAAACAGCAAATCAGTGTACGCTCACCTTCTTGGTGCTCCAGGCCATCTGGTAAGAGCACGTGAGCTGTAAACCACAGAGATGAGGAGTGGACGAAGCACACTGACCATACTCACCTCACCTTGGTTCAGCCCTGTGATTTTGATTTCTTTTTAATCCTAAAATAATACTAGAAAGCTGCCCTGTTTTCTTGTAGAGCTTGGCAAAACTGTTACTGCTTATTTCACTTGAAGGGAAAAAGATGCCTATATGTCTTAACGTGAAGGCACATGGTCAGAGTCACCAGTGACAAAAGTGGGATGGGTGCTATTTTTAATCACAGAGGTCAATGCACAAGGCTTTCCTGTCACACCAACACATTGTAACCCAAAACAGGCCTTGTCAGATCGGATCGTGGTGACTGGGAGCTGTGACTTAGAGTGCACATAACATTTTGTGGTCATGTTTTCTTCCAGTACCCACTGTAACTATTGCTTCCTGCTGGCCGTGACGCGGGAGCTGCCGTTTACAGGCTGGGTGGCTGAAAGGACTGTGGGGCTGCCCAGGACGAGGGGCTACAGATTGCTGTGCACAGCCCAATCTCTGACCTCCCAGAGAGGCCCCATACTGCTATGAAAGGCCAACCCTCGTGGGCACCCTGCGCCCAGGCCAGGGGCCCATCGGGGCTGGGTGCCCTGGCCAGCCCTCTGTCTGAGATCAGCAGCGAGAGTCTGTCTGGGGCGGAAGGAGAAGTGGAGCCTTGGGGGTGGCCAGCAAGGGAGGGGCAGCCCACTGTTCTCACAGCAGGGCTGGTGGTGGACTGGGAAGGAGGTGACTGTGGAGCACTGCAGTCACCTGCCAACCCCTCTAACAGCTGTGGGCCTCCCCAGACCCTCCCAAAATGAGGTGCAGGCTGGCAAACACTCTTCACCTGCAAACACCCTCCACCTGTGGCATGTCATTGTTTCTTCCCCAACACACAGCACCTCTCACACACAAGAAGAGACACGTTTCTTTCCTGCAGAGGCTTGTACAGCATTGCTATGAAAGCTTCAGCACCCATCTCTTGAGTGTGTTAAAATGACTGTCACAGTTGTTCGAGTCAGCTAGTGTGGTGATCACACAGATCATAAGGACATAGTGCCCTGGGCCCAGTTCTTGGCCAGCAAAATTTCACAGCCAGCTCTGGCGCTGGCTGTAAATCCACATGCTGGTCACCCACTTGCCACCCAGGAACAGGTCAGGGGAAGAGGCCATGTCTGGTGAGATCGGCCACATGGTTCAGAGGCAGGTACAGTCCCTTCTCTGACTCGCTTGTGTTTTCCCTGAAACCACCTCTGCTTTGCTGCTGCAATAGCCCTCGTTATGCAAGGATCCCATGGTGTTTGGGAGGGAGTACATGCCTGCTTTTCCTAGGTGAGAGAAACAAAGGGTTGAAGAGTTGAAAGGCTGAGCAGGAGGGCAGTGCGGGAACTCAGTCTCAGTGCTCCGAGCCTGCATTGTGCTGCCCGCTCTGTCCCCTGCTCAGGTGATGAGCTGTTTTCAGCTGTGAGTTTGTGTATAACAGGCCTATTTTTAATCCTTTTCTCCACAGTTTATTTATGATGAGAAAGTTTCCTGGTAAGTGAATCCTTTTTCTTTTCATTTGTTCCGGTCATTGCACAAAAGCTGCACTGGGTGAGGTTCATTAGGAGAGAAGCAGAAAGGTGAAAACGTTCTGCAGGGTGATTCAAGCTACCAGTTCCTGCTGTGTGACAAACCCCAGCACAAGATGGGCTGGAGTAACTAATTTTCTGAGCCAGAGCGGAACACCTAGGGGAGCATCACTCAGACTGTTCCCCGACCCAGCAGCAGCAGCCGATGCCCTCAACCCACCCCGTGGCAGCCTGTGATGGTGATGTGCTCGGCAGAGGCAGAGACAGAGTGCTGCTGGGGTGCCAGCATGCCAGCCATTTGGGGATGGAAAGGGCCACCCAAGCAGTCATGAACGTGTGCCAGTGTTTGGATTTTTAATAATTTATACAAGAAAAGCTCCTAAGGCAAAATATGTCTCTCCGTTATATCCCCATGAATGCGCTTCAATGTACTGCAATAGGTACGGTAGCCTAGGAGGGCTTCAAACGCTTTTAAAAGTGTGCTTCCAGTCATTTTACTTCCATGGTTTTGTTTCCAGCACCTGTTGAGGCTTGTAGAGTGAGGGTGGCAGCCCTCGCAGCCTGTGCGATTTGGATTGCAAGCACTAGAGGGAGCCAGGCTTTTTGGGTTGCCTGCTTTCTGGAACTTGTTCTCAGCGGGGGATTTCTGTTTAATTTCTGGGGAAGATTTCTGAAACACCAGATTTTGCAATGGCTTGCTGTTCTTTGCTTTGTTTTGTTTTTTTTAACTAGAAGTGGCTGGAGGCCCAGTTGTATTTGACTGTGCCCTTCAACTAAAACACAGCAATGTGGAAGCTGAGCGTTGAACTGCCAGAGAAGGGAGTGAGATTGATATGATTAGTGCAATGTCTCAAAGTCCTTGAAGAGAAAATGGCATATAAGTTTTAGCATATAGAAGTTTGCTACTGGGTGATTTCCACAGGGACTAGC
The DNA here is from genome assembly GCF_028858725.1 of Colius striatus. Taxonomy (NCBI): domain Eukaryota; kingdom Metazoa; phylum Chordata; class Aves; order Coliiformes; family Coliidae; genus Colius; species Colius striatus. The sequence continues at coordinate 122,281,172 of NC_084760.1, forward strand.
AGTTTGCTGTAGGGAACCATGCAGAATACAGCTTTTTGGTCAATGGAAAACGTTACTGGTAAATAAATCCTAAAATTGTATTCTCTCATTTTCATACAAATTTCATTAGTTTGGCACAGAAACAGTGGACCAGAACATGACAATGCCTCATCAGCAGTTCAAACTGCGACCTGCAGTGGTAGCAAAAGAGCAGCTGCCCCGTGTTCAGGTTGTCTGGGCGTGCTCATGGTGCTTTAGCGTGCTCAAAAAGCCCAGTGACCTGCTGCATACCCGTGCAGGCAGAGCAGCACAACTGCTGCCCTCCCTCTGCCACAGTCCCCACCTGGACTGGCCCTGCAGAAGTCTCAGTGTTCCTCAGGTGCGCACTTACTGCACCCAACTTGTGGGTTCAGTCACTTGTTCTTAGCTGACAGGTTGATTTGGCCAAGTAAAATCTGAGCACAAGTCAGGAAGACAAAGGAGGCATCACACATGGGGGTGTGAGACATTTCTTTGTGCACCTGTTCTAGAGGTGTGTTCAGACAGCCCAAGAGGGTCAGGCCTTTACACCAGTTTGTGGTGTGAGTGATGGGGCAGCTGACTGTCATGCCCTGCTCTGATATGTTTTCTCTTGTTTTCAGGTGGGAGTCCTTAGTCTTAGTGCTGATGTACATCATCTACATCTTTATCATGAAGTAAGTCAAATGCTTCCTCGATTTGTTTAGATTGTACAGGTCCCTGCTCCAGTGCTTCTCCAGGGGTTGCAAAGGTAATCAAAGATAGCTGCAGGCTGTGGGCAGGGCTTCCATTGCACCACCCAGCTTGCAAGCCAGTAGAACCTCCAACAGCAGAGGTTAAAACAGCTTGCCCCACTGTGTAGGTGTCTCTAGTTTGTCCTGATGAGGCAGAAAGGGACACAAGGGGGCTGCTTATCCCCACAGCACAGATCTGAGGATCAGACACCTAAAGGTGGATGACGCTTTATGGATCTTGCCTTGTGTGAACCAACCAAGGCTAATGCAGCAGGTCAGTGGCAGAGCAGACAACCAAATCCATCCTGAGTCCTGCTGAAGAAGCTGCTCTGACTTCATGTCAGTATCCTGTCTCAGAAGGAAACACATGGGAGATTCCAGTCTACTTGTTACAGGTGCAAAAGTCCACAACAATTTGTTTTAGAGGAAATGGCCTCAGGGTGCCCCAGGGAAGGTTTAGGTTGGAGCTGAGGCAGAACTGTTTCCTGAGAGGGTTGTCAGCCCCTGTGCCAGGCTGCCCAGGGAGTGCCCAGCCCTGGAGGGATACCAAAGCTGTGGAGCTGAGGTGCTGAGGGCCATGGGTTAGTGGTGGCTTGGCAGGGTGAGGATGGGGCTTGGACTCAGTAATCTTGAAGGTCTTTCCAATCAAAATGATTCTGTGATTTTATGCTTGAAGACACGTGATAAACCTACACTATAATCAACTGAGCATCTGACCTGTGTGGCTTCGTTCACACAAGTTCCTGCTAGCAAAGCTGATCTGTTCTGCTATTTGCTTCCCCTCCTCCTGCCTTGTTTTTAAAAGCTAGTGGAAAGGAAACCCAGATTTAAACTGGAACATTCAACAAAACCTACCAGCTGCCAAGCACACCAGTGGTCTTGCCTCAACAAGTGAGAGCAGAGATTTGTTTTGAAATGATGAATAGAGTAAATATTGAGAGAGCAATTCTCAGCAAGAACAGCAAAACAGCCAGGCTAGGTTGAAGGGAACACGACTCAGAATCCATCTCACGTCTAATAATTAGAAACTTTTGCTTTAACATGGAGGATGACTTCACCTTTGCAGCGATTCACTGACCAGCAAAACAGACAGTTATCATGTCTGAATCTACAATGGATTGGTTTTTTGTCCCTGAAAACAGTGCTGTTGTGTGAACAGATGTTTTAGGCCTGTTTGAGTGTTGCCAGGGAGGTTGTCAGCCTGGGTATGGATCTTGGCCAGGGGTTCACAGTAGTCTCCCCTTGCCTTTCAGTATTGTGAGATGCTCAGCTCGTGTTGCTGTCAGCTGCTGACTGCTCTAAATAAAATAAGGAACAAGGATTTACTTTTTCTCCCTCTAAGTTGAGACAGAACTTAGCATATAATCTTGTGTTTGTGTGGTAGGTCAAACAGCACTCATACTCAGGTGAGATTATGTGCTGAAAAATACACCTGGATGATGACAAGTAATCGTTATTTGCTATGCAGAATATTTGCCTCACATAATACATATGCATGCATGTCATTCAAGTTACAGGTCTTGTATCTTGTGTCTTTCATACCCTTCATAATGTACAGAGAGATTGCATTGTATACCGTTTAGTTAGGGCTCTGTTACGTTGTGGATAGATTTCCTTAGAACCAGAGGGATTTTCTTCTCTCCCTTGGTTGGAGTGCAGAGGAAATGAGTCGGGGAAAGGAAGAGTGTCAAGAGATGCACGTAGAAGAAGGAAAGGTACATCTGGAGTTTGTTTCGTTTGTGCAGGTACAACTCAACCATACACCACTGCTTTGAAAGGAAGACAAAAAACTCTGCAAACATGGTGAACGGTTTAGCAAATAACACGGAAATGGACGATAACAGCAACTGCGACGCCACCGTGGTATTGCTAAAGAAAGGTAACTGTTCCAGTAAGTCACCCTGCTTCCTTGCATCATTCTGAATGCTTACAAGTTTGTCCTCTCTGGTCACATGGTGTGGGCTGCTTCTGTCTGATCAGCCAGGAATAGACAAGGAGGTGGCCCCTTTGTCACCCCCCTGCCACGTGGGCTCTTGTGCTTGGAGGCATGGTGTGACGACCCCAGTGACTGCATCCCTTGCCATTGGAGGCAGCTCAGACCCCCTCTGGGTACTTCTTGCTGACATGGGCCTGGCTGAAAGGACTCCTCCAGCTTCAAGCCTGACTTGCCCAGGGACTAACTTAAACTGTTCAACTGGACCACTGCAAGTCCTCCTGTGGATCCTGTTACTCTGCATCAAGGTTGCCCATTTACTTCAACTCCCTCCAGTTAAATTTAACTCCTTTCCAAAGCATCATAAACTGAGCAGAGAAAAAGGCCCCACTTAGACCAGCATACACTTTCCTCCCAGGGAAGGGAAGGTGGAGACTGTGTTGCTGTAGGTAGTGTGCTCATACTGCGTGTGCTCTTGACTGCACATGCCGTCTTGAACATGCACAGCTTTTTCACGTGAGTGATCATTAGGTGGATTTCACTTTGGCTGAAATCTGCTCTCATTTGACTTCAGTCACAATCACATATAGAAATGACTGTATTTCTCCAGCTTAAAAAACATTTGCCTACTCCACGGCTCAGCAGCAGTAGCTGGATGTCTGCTAAACTGTGTTTACAGAGGGTAGTTTTTTATCTTTGCAACAGTCAACAAGAGAGTGCAGTAACTGTTTGGGATTTGATATACATGTGTGGCACCTACTTGGGATTTATAGGCACCTGTCCTCAGGAATAAAACATACACACACACACACACACAGACATACCAGTCACTTAAGGAACAACTCTGTCTTGCCTAAAGCACTCCGGGTCTCTCATAGGCTGCTCTTTTATTTCATTCGACTAAAAGAAGAGCTAACAAAAATAGTCCCTTCCTGCAAAGAGTGGTTGGAATTCATAGCCTGTATACAGTAAGCAGCTATACATGAAATGTAGAGGGCTTTATTTGCTGACATCAAACCCTTTGAGACTACCAGACACCAGTTACCGTATTGCTACCCTGTTGCTGAGGGGAGGCTTTTGTGAGTGGTGTCCACTCTGATTTGGGAAGCTGCTTTTAGGGAAACAAGCATCGGTAGCCCGGGGCTCTCAACACAGAAACTGCTGGCAAGGTGGCTGCACTCTGCCAGTAAAGCTAGACCAGTGAAACTCCGTAAGCGTGAACTCGAGCCTTAGTTTCCTGGGCTTCCCGCGTGGCATCAGGGTGACACACAGATGAGGCGGGTCTGATGGTGGGATCTGGCTGAAATCTCCTCAGCGTGCGTCTTTGCGTGGCAGCGCTCAGCTGCCGGTAAGGCTTTGGTTGGGGTGCTTGTGGTTACTCAGGCTGGCTGAGGAAGGAAGAGGAGGGAATTGCTTCATTTTTGTGCTGATTGTTCCTCTGTTTACTTGGCAGCGGGCCACTGGAGGCCCAGCCAGGCCAGCCAGCAGCATGGGGTCACAAACAGCACGCACTGCAACAGGTTGCCTGAGGCTTACAGACACTACCGTTTCTCTTTGGTCCTCTGTTAGCAAACAATCCAGCAGAAGGATTTCTGTGTTTGGCAGTTCCCCCAGGTGCCATGCAGGAACTGCCAGCACGGAAGAAGTCAAGGAAAAGCTCTCGGACTGGTTTATTTCTTTAGTATGGATGACCCCAATCATCTACCACAGTCCACAGAAACTTCAGTCAGGAGAAAAAAGTGACACTAAGACCAAGGAGACCCTGTTCTCTAAAGCTAACATGATGGTGATAAATAGCAGTGCTGTGAAGCTCCTGCCAGTGTTCAGCACTGGTTTTCATTAACCAGTGCAGGGATGTGCTGGGGAATACCTCAGGTTTCCCTACTGCCAAGTCCCAGTCCTGGCGCAAAATCCCAAGCCCGAGGTAGCACCCAGGACCAGAAAGGAGGAGCACCGGCACCATGCTGAGTTGGAGTGCAGTGCAGGTGCTGCCCCTGTCTCCTGTTCCTCTGCTCCTCACTCCCACACAGCTGCACGCCAGGGCTGGCACCTGCGCTCGTGGCCCAGCCTGCCAGCACTCCCAAGCCACCATCCGTGAGCCTGGGGCGCAGGAACCTGTTTGTCATTATCTCCAGTACCTGCTGGAACACCGTGACGGTTTCCTCACCCCCACAGTGGGGGCGGCCAGTGTCCTCAGAGGAGTGCAGACGGTAACAGTGGCGTTAACGCAGCTTTGCTGCAGCACCGCTTCCACCTCGGTGGAGCAGTTGCTGTGTAGCAGTGCTCGGCCTAACACAGGCCCAGGAGGAGCTCTGCAGAGTGGATTTCAGTCTGTAATGGACGTGAGTGGAGCTACCACCTTGGCAATTTACTTAAAGGCAGACATGTAGGACGTATAAAGACACATTGAGGACAGAGGAGGCATATTTGGAAAAGTGGTAGCTAAAGGAATGGGTCTTACAGAGGACTTCTGGAACCTGTGGATTTATTCTTCTGAGAGCCACGTAGGGCAAAGAGAGAAAGAGACCGCTGGAACAAGACCTCAATTTGTCTTTGCTCCTTGGCTGCAGGAAATTTCCACCGTAAAGCCTCGGTGATCATGGTGGATGAGCTGCTGTCTGCCTACCCACACCAGCTTTCATTTTCTGAGGCTGGGCTCCGGATCATGATAACCAGCCACTTCCCCCCCAAAACACGTCTCTCCATGGCCAGCCGCATGTTAATCAATGAGGTATGCCTTTTATCTCCCCTCGCCTCCTCTGTCTCAATTTACAGCGTTTGGCTTGAAATGGAACTCTCAGGTTTCTTCTGGATCCCTCATAGCGTTTTTATGGACTTTATCCTTCTGACACTGACCTCACTAAAATACCCCTCGCTATCTGTCCCCACAGAGATTTTAGCAGAGGAGGTTTCAAGTCGTTGTGTGGTTACATTACCTGAGGCTGTTGCTCGCGGGTACTCCCTGCAGTGATCTGACATTAGTACCACGTGCACTTATTGTCTTTCTCTGTTCCTACTTTTCTCTTTAAAAACACCTGTTTTTCAGCAAGAATTTGTGCCTGTATTTACAGAGACAAAGGCTGATCAACAGCAGGACTTACACCAACGGTGAGTCGGAAGTAGCCATCAAAATCCCGATCAAGCAGGTGGTGGAGAACGGCACCGGCCCCAGCAGCGCCGGCGAGCGCGGCCTAAACGGCGCACGGCGCGACGAGGACGTGGCTGAGGCCGGCCACGAGACAGAGACCGAGAACGAGGACAACGAGAACAACGAAAACGATGAGGAAGAGGAAGAAGATGATGATGATGATGACCATGAAGGGCCGTACACACCTTTTGACCTACCCAGTAAGAGGCACCTGGGTTTGTGTTGTTCCAGAAAGCAAATCTCAGTTTGGGTATGCCAGGAAGCCTTGCAGACGCGTGTTGAGTGAGGCGCAAGTGTTTCTGAGAGCTCTGTCAGCCTGCACCTTGCGCTGTGGTGCGAGATGTGACCTGTGGTCACAGATAGATGATGAGAGGGACTGGGATGCAGCAGGACCTTCTCGGGATGCAGACTCCTGGGCTCACATTGGGCTGGCACTGCTGTTCCCGTCAGAGGGCTGTTCCCATCAGGGCTGTAGTCCAGGGATCGTTATAACATATCCCTGTCCTATGTTTTGACTCCTCATTCAAACAGCATAACTGCAGTTCCAGTAAGGAAAAAAATTGAGCCTTGAAGAAAGTAATTTAAAGGTCCTGTGGTCCATGACAATGGATTCATAGGCTGGGAAAGGTTGGCATGGACCTCTGGAGGGTGCTGGTTCAAACCCTTGCTCAGAGCAGGTCACCTGAGGCTACACCCAGTTCTTTTGATTATCTGTAAGGTGAGAGATACCACAGTCTTTATGGGTACCTGTTCCAGTGTTTGACCACCCCCATGGTAGGGGGGCAAAAAAGAAAATGCACAGTTTATGAATCACATCTATCATCACATCTCCCTTGCTGCAAATTGAGTCTGTTGGCTCTTATAATTTCCTTGTGCATTGCTGTGAAGGGACTGGCTCCATCTGTTCTGTACCTTCCCGTTAGCTGTTTGAAGAGGTATCAAATCTCTTCATAGAGCTTCCTTTTTACATCATAGCTGTGCAGACTTGACCCAGGGAGAGTAGCAGATGTGCTCTGACCCGTCACTTAGCAAGTGCTCAGGGGAGTACTTCATACTCCTTCCCTGTGCCCCTCTCTGCAATGTCTCTGTGGTCTTCTGAACTGGGAGTGTCATCTTGTTACCTGTTTGGAGAGCAATTGGGCTGAGGGGTCCCAGGCATCTTGCTTGCTAATATGAATCAAATAGTAACATTCTGGACTAAAGCAGGCTAGAATTGTGATTTTTTTTTTCCTTTTTTTTTTTTGTTTTACAGGTGGCAAAATAGAAATCTTGAAGTGGCTCTTCACATGGCCGTTGAGTTTTGTCCTGTACTTCACTGTGCCCAACTGTAACAAACCCCACTTGGAAAAATGGTTCATGATTACCTTTGCTTCCTCTACCCTCTGGATTGCAGCTTTCTCCTACATGATGGTGTGGATGGTAGGTACCCACTGAAGCAGAAACTACAGCCTGGGAACAGAAGGCAACAGCAGTGGGTTTTGTAAGCTGAGAGAAATGTGTGTGAAGTTCTACACGGCTGAATTTTAAGATGAGAAACCTTAAATCTGGTTCCATTTCTATTAGACCCCTCCATACTCAGCCTTTGAACTTGATTCAGGGCTTGAATTTCACCAAGATTCTTTAACATGGGGAAAAAAAAAAGTCAGTTGCACCAGTTTAGCACCTCCTTGTCATGCAGGGCAGCATAAAGAGGCCCCAATTCCAGGGCAACTGTTACCCAGGGGCCACCATATAGTCTCTTTTCCAGGCTAGTGTGAGGAAAGCTGTGGATGAAGGATGTGAAGCAGCTAGCCAAAGAAGGTCCACAGCTGGTCAGTGCCCTCCTCTGCTAGGTGATGAATATACCAAAAATGCCTGTCAGTTCTCCTCTTTAAAGACAGTGTGAGTCTGCTCTGAGCAATAAACTCTTGCAGAATTAGGCTAAGCTGGCCTTTGATTTTAGTTCTTGTTAAACAGCTCAACAGTTTGTTTCCTCTCCTTAGGTGACAATCATTGGTTACACACTGGGCATTCCGGATGTGATCATGGGCATCACTTTCCTGGCAGCTGGAACCAGTGTGCCGGACTGCATGGCAAGCCTGATTGTGGCAAGGCAAGGTGGGTTCATCACAGACATGTCACACTGCTATGGAAGTGTTTCCTTGTGTGCTCTTCCTCCTCAGGTAGCACAGATGTGTCCTGAACATGGAAACACACAGAGTCCTTTTCCTGAGGCTGGAATTTAAAACAAGAACAAATAAGGAAATTGATTATCTTGCTATTGCAAAGCAGCTAACGGGTTCTTAAGTGGCAGTGTAGAGCAATGTTGGCACCACTGTCGAATTCAGGCCTTCCTCAAAAGCCACAACATTGTTCTTAATTTAAATGGTGGTGGCATACAATTGTTTACAACATGACATGAGGGTCTTTCAGGTCACTTTGCAGCTCTTCTCCACAGTCACAGGGACTGGAATGTACTGCTGATTCTAATGAAGACACCATGCCTCTCCCCAGCTTGTGACTCCAGCAACAGGTGTTTTAAGAGAAAAAGCAAATTGTCAGTACTGCTCTGGGGGAGCAAAACCAGTGGCTTTTCATTGAAACAACCAGCTCCCTTGTAGGCTGCCTGAAGACCTAATCTAATCAGTCTAGTGTAGGAACTCAACTGCCATGGTTACAGTAAAGCATCAGAAGTCCCACTGAGCCGTGGCAGCAGGTCACAGCCAGTGCCCAGCATCCCTGCAGCAGCAGAGCATTAGCTGAGGGAAGCTCTCAGGTAATCCCAGCAGGTGGATTCATCCCCTGATGCCCTTGTATGACGAGGAGGGTGAAGGGGAAAGGGAAAGTATGGGGTGACAGGCATCTCCCTTAACTCTGTGCCTTAATTGATGGAAATTGTCTGGGTTAGCTCAGATTCATGTATTTCTGTTTAAAAGTTGAGAGGCTTCTCTGAGACATGTCTGATAGCTCGTGGTGTCCATTCCTGCAGGTATGGGGGACATGGCTGTGTCCAACTCCATTGGGAGCAATGTGTTTGATATTTTGATCGGCCTGGGCCTCCCGTGGGCTCTGCAGACCCTAGCAGTGAACTATGGATCATACGTAAGTCCTGCCTTTATGCACCTGGTTCTTGTTTTGTTTGTTCAAGAATTAAGTGATTTTTAAATGTATTTTAAAACAGCAGTTTTAATGCAGAATTCTGGGGATTGGATTTGAAGACACAAATAGTTTTGCTCTGTTAGGATCTGGGGGAAGTAGCAGTGAGTTGGCAGTGGACGTTTCCTGTGCTTTGGGGGGAAAGGTACTTCCGTTTCCTCTTTAAAGGCAGCAGTCTGTGCTGAAATAAGCCTACTGACTGGAGTATACTGCATTTTCACACACTTGAGTATATTCCAAATAAGGAGAATGATCCTATTTTTAACAAGCCAGAGGGGATAAACACAGAAGTAGAAAGTAAAGGGCAGAGCAGGACCCATAGAACTTTTGGTGAGGAAGACTACAGTGTTGCTCAACTGTTAACACACTGGAAGGTGAAAGGAGCTGGATAAAATAGCTGGATATTTCAGAGTGTGACCATCATCAGGAAACAGTGCAGAGCTTTCCTGTTTGAGGAAAATATTCTTTACTTCCCGAGTGATAAAAAACCTACCCCCAGCCCCCTACAGTTGTTGCAAGCTCACTTCTGAGAAGGAAGAGCGGGAAATGCCATGACTTCCTAAAGGGAAATCACTGCTGTTGGTGGTGTCAGATGGGCACCACTCAGACACCAGTGTAGGACAGAGGAAAGATCCTTAATCACAGTCACGTGAAAGACTGGGGAATCACAGAATCATTAATGTTGGCAAGTACCTCTGGAGACTGACTTGTCTCCAACCCTCTCCTCGGAGCAGGCTCAGCTGGAGCAGGATGCTTATAACAGTATCCAGATAGGTCTTGAGTACCTGCATGAATGGGGACTGCACAGCTGCTCTCAGCAGCCTGTTCTGGTGTTTGACCACTCTCACAGTAAAAAAGTCTTCTTACGTTTAGATGGAGTTTCTCTATTTAAGATTGTGTGTGTTGCTTCTTGTACTTCCAAATGGATGCCCCTCAGAGGAGTCTGTCTTTGCTTTCTCTATCCTCTTCTTGAATATAGGAGAGAAAAAGGAAGGACTGCTGTAGGAGTAAAATCCCTTCCTTTAATGAGCAGCTTATCTGTAGCTCATCTATATTTTTGCAGAAAAGGATGAAAACAAGGGGCTGAACAGAAGCAGCCAGCTTTCATGGAGGCATAACAATGTCAGTAGTGTTTTGCACACCCCAAGTGTTCATTGTACAGTGTGATCACATGGTTAGAAGAGGCAGTCTTGGAAACAGCCCTGCAATTAGCAAAGAAGAATTTCCTCCGTTTTTACTCGCAGTTCCTGGCTTTCTCTCCAAATCCTTGGATAACTGGACTTGAAAACAAACCACTAACCCTTCGTCCTCCTCTTACTAGTAATTCATTATTGGAGTATTGCTCAGTTGCCACTAGAGGCTAGAGTTAGCTGGGTCAGGTGCAGCCTGGCATTAAGAGCTTCAAGGTGCTGTTTGTGGTGCAGGGAGCCCTGCTGACGTGCCTGGCACCGAGGTCAGCAGGGGCAGAGGACAAGTTACTCCCGCTCCCTGAGATTTGTAGGGCTGAGCCTGGGGCTGCTCACGGGCTCAGGCCAACCTGCTTGTTCTCTAAAAGTGACTGTGGGTCAGAAGCCCAAGGTAATTCCCGAGCTAATGGTCAGAATTTAGTACTGCTCCTTTGGTATTCGTCAGGACCTAGATTTGTCCTGTAGCGTCTCCTCCCAAAGAGGAACTCCTCAAAGGCACTGTGATGCCCCTGTCGTGTGCACAGAGGGAAGCAGAGACTTGTAAAGGAGAAAAAGAGTTTGCTTGATCATGGTTGCCTGCCCAGAATGTTTAGTGTGAGAGGACTGTGGCAAAGTGGAGCTTTTGCTGAAAGTAGAGAGTAAATGCATCTTCATAAACAAACTGTTAAGGCACTGCTGTAAATAGCTTTTGTGGAAGCCAGAAAAAGTAGATTGTGGGATTGGAAAGTTAAGCTTTAATGCAGAAGAGCCTTCTAGAAGTCCTCTCCAGCTTTATTTTTCTGGAAGTCTAAGCACTCAGGGCTTTCTCCAAAGTGTGATGTTTCTCTGATATCACACTCTGTAAAAGCCCTACATATCTCTTGTTCCAGGCTGCCTGACTCAGAATCCCCCATGGCTCCCTGTTACTGCTGGTGTAAGGAGTTTTGGCATGTTACTGTGCAGCAGTGGAGCAGAGGATCTGCTCCCTTGCCTTTTCCCCTTGGCTGCCTCTGCTGCAACGTGTGTGCCTGCAGCAGTGTGGAGTGTCCCGTGGCCACACACAGTCTGAACTTTCTCAGCCATGTGCAGTCAAGTGGCTTCACACACACTAACCAGCTGAGCAGCTGCTCCCAACCAGAGGGAGATTTATGGGGTTCCATTCTGAATGCAAAGAGCAGTCTCCCTGCTAATGCTGCTTTCAGCTGCTGTTGCAGCCTTCGTAGGACGAGCTTGTGTCTGAACCTTCTTCAAACTCCCTGAGGGCAGGTGTGTGTTGCAGAGCCCATTTTTCAGACAGCACGTTTTGATTCGAGGTGAGCAAAGAGCTCTGGATGAGATGCAGCTGCAAGCTTGTGTGGCTGGTTGTGAGATATCAATATATTGAAAGTGTTGTCCCTCAAGGTCCCAGTTACCGCCTAGTTTTGTCACACACCTGGCAGCAACCCCATGCAGAATCAGGATTTCTTGTTCAAACAAGTCCTGAGGGGGAAAAAATACAGCTTGTGATCTAATAGCTTAAGACAGGAGAAGAGGGGACCTGTCAAAGAGATACTAATGGACTTGCTGGAGGTCACACTTACTGTAAGTGGCAGAACACTGTGTGTTCACAGTACACTGTGTGTACACTGTAAGTGTATTCACACTTACAATGTGAATCTCTTGAGATACATCCTGGTGCTGAGTTGCCAAACTGCAGACGTTTTGGTGAAGTGCTTCTCCCACTTTTGACTTTCCCAGGCCCACTATTGATGTTTCATCATTTTATTCTTGGATTGCCATTCTTTGGAAAACCGTCTTTAGCTTCTCAGGCTGCATTTTGGAAGCATCTATCGCCTGGTTTAGGGAAGAAAGTTCCCCTTCTTCTGTTCACCTACTTTACACGAAACCTTTTGCTGCGGGATATGGGTAGAGTGTGAGTGGAGACTGCGGGGCAGCGGCAGCCCCAGCCCAAGCATGGGGCTGCACCTGGGACCTGCTGCAAGGGGCTGCACACCAGCAGTGTGTCCCAAAGCACCCTGTGCTGCAGGGCACTGCGCTCCCATCTCACCCTGCCTTGCCTCTTACCACCATCTCTCAGTGGTGTCATCAATGTGCAATCCTGGATTTGTATTCTCATCCTTCCAGCTGACTGGAGTTACATCTAAACCCAAACCAGAGACATCTCCATCTCATGCCTCTCCAGGAAATGTTAGTGTTGGTGCACAGAAGAAAGGGTCTTTCTCCTCTGCCCTCACCCTTTGCCTTCAACTCAGTCCCACAGTTCATACTTTGGGGCAGGCCACTGACGCTTTTCCCATCAAAAGTCAGATCTAGTCAATATCAAACAGCTCCACATCAGGTCTCCTCTATTTTTACAGTGTCTGGTCTCTAATCCAACTGTATGTTTATTATTTTAAGAGGCCTTGTTATTTCTGGACACCCATTACTGTCCAGGCATTACCTCTGTACTTCCCACTGGAGCTTTCATCTCCGCTACTCAAAGGTCACTTGGCCACCCTCCTACCGCAGCTCTGGCCTTCTGTTATCGACCATAGCTAATGTAGCATGCCAGCAGGACTTCTGGAGATAAAGGTGCATCTCTAGGGAGACCTTTGAAAGAGTTTACATCCTCATCTCTTCCAGCTCTGAGTCCTGGACACATTGCTGACTCTGTAATCCTGTAAGCATCCTTCCCCAGTGGCCCTGACAAATGCAGGGGGGAAGAACATTGACTCTGTGTCTTCCATCCAATTGCTTCCTTCTGGAATCTTGATTTCTTTTTGTCTGTGAAGCTGTAAACCAGACATCAGCCAGGAGTATTCTAGAGAAGAGGAATTTTAGCCTGAGGATAAACACCTGGGTTCTTTTGTTCTGGGAGTGTAATATGTCTGTCCGCCACTCTCCCTGATCAGCCATTTTCAGCACATTGGACAGTAAGTTAGATGACTTAAGAGACATTACTTTCCTTTCACTCAGACAGGCAAGTAGAGAGAGGATTAACCCCAGTGCAAGCCCTGTTAGACATCAGAGAATCCAGAGAGAACCGGACACCCCAGACAGACTCTATCACTGCTTTGCTGCTCACTGGCTAGTTCAGTCACTGTTTGGATTCCAATGCACCATGGTGAATCGCATAACATTAGGACAAAGCTGGCCCTCAGCCTTCATCTCCTCACAGCCAACATTTGTGTATCTGTTCCCTCCCCCATTCTGGCCCAGGTATCTGCCTATAAACCACCTTAAATCCTCTGTGGGGAGGATGGGTTCAATGAATCTGCCAGTCATGGAGGTCGAGGATAGCAACAGGGTGGTGATATGGAGGGTCTGCAGGGGTCGCTGCTTCCCACAGCGTCACCCTTCACGTCTGTAGATGTTCCTCCTCTCACTCTGAGGTGCCAGACTCAACGTTAGCATCTGCAATGTGATGTGCAGCAGTATGCAGCTTGGCAGGCAGTAACGCATTAATGTATTGGCTGGTCCCAAAAGCTTACATATGGGCATAGCAGTAGGTGCATGCTGATGCCACTAACTAGTCCTCCAGCTTCCTGGAGTAGTCTGCATGGCAGGGAGATTCAAATGACTGAAGTGTAGTAGAGAAAAAGTGTCTGGAGCATAAGGAATTCTCCCTGACCATCACCCCTGTGCTTAACACACCGAGTGTCCGTGCACAGCAGCACCCTGTGTTATGTACTCCAGGGCATGTTCCCTCTGCAAAGTGAGTTGTGTGACAGGTAGCAAAAAAGGATGCTTTCTGAGAAGTCTCAGCAGAGGTGCAAGAGGGAAGTTCTGTTGAAACATGCAGGAATGTGGCACGTGTCTGAAGTTCTTTGTGTTGGGACTGCTGTCTCATGGAAAGACCTGGGGAATGCAGGATTTAAACTGAATTTCCACTGCCAGGCAGGGACACTGCAGGAAAAGTATCCCTGGATAGAGGACTGGAAATAGAGCAGAGCCCTAATATTCCTGAGTGAGGTAATTTCTTTCATATTTGGAACCTGAAACAGTTTGAGTTTTGTCAATAGCTCCTTGTTTTCCCTTCAGCAACTGCCAGAAAAGAACAGAAGAGTGGAATCACTTTTATTTCCATTATTTCTCCTGTGCTCTTTAGCCTCGCCTCAATTAGTTAACGCTTGCAGGAGCCGCATAGGAATAGCTAGGGCAGCATCTTTTTTGTTTGCTATGCAGGAAGCAGGGAGGTAGCCTCTGTTCAAATGCAGAGTAGATTTTGAACTTGCGAACCTTTCTATGTGACCAGACAACTGGAGCCGTTCTTCTGATTTGCTTTATTCCCTAGATATCCTCAGAGGAGAGTTTGAGAATGTTGAGCTTTCCTCTTTGCAGTATGAGAGAGTGCTTCATCTGCAGTCCTCCCGGGGAAGAAGGCTTTCCTATCCTTAAAGGAACAAGGAACAGAGCGTTTCCTTCTATCATTAAGATGATTCCAGCTGAGGCCCCTTTTTTGCTCTTTGCTAGAAACTGAAATGATCCTTTAGTGTGAGTTTTGAATACTTTGCAGGCTTTGTTTGCCCTAAGCCTGCACACTGTTGCGTTTCTTGAGGAAACCTGTTCCGTTGCTTCTTGCAGGAAATTGCACTTGTCTTATGAGAAGGCTGCTTGAGTGACTTCTGCCCTAATTTGACAGATGAAGGACACACATTCCTTAATCTTTTGTACCAAATTCCAGAATCTTCTGAGCTCCTGTGCTCGCAGTCAGAAGACACAGTAAGAAATCGGGCAGGCTACAGTGGTAATCAGAGAAGCAGGGGTAGGTTGCCAGTCAAAACTCTATTTCCAGAGCTGTGGCCTTATGAGAGATTTGTGAAACAGCAGCAGGTAGTCTGAAGTCAAGTGCAGGAAAAGAGAGGATCTTTTAGGCAAGTTGAGAACTACAGTAGGTGAAAAGACATATAGGTGAACAGTGGCTGCTCAGCTTAGTTCAGGTTTCAGTCTCTCCGAACCACCGAGTAATAATAGTGTATAAAACAAATCATGGTTCAGTATGATCAGATTTTGAAGTAGATAGGTGGTCATTAGGTGAGAGAATGTTGAAAGGCTACCAGAGATGGTGCAGAGAAGGCTAAAAAAATCAACGTGCCTGTTTGTGTGGCTTTTGTGAATCCAGCTCTGTCTCTGAACAGAATGGCTGTAATGTAGACCTGGGCCAAACAGGAGGGGATTGTAGGAAAACCTTTAGGTGGGCAGGTAAGGTAAAACAGCAGGGAGCTGTTAGACCTGCCTTTTTGTTCTGATGAGCAACCCTGCTGAGCACCAGTTAGTGCAATACTGTGCAGAGTTGCAGCAGACTTGGGGCAGATCTGGACCTGTCTCCTTTGAAACCATACCTTCTCTTTGTTGGTGGTAAGTAATGGCAGTGTTTGCTAGAATGAGGAGTTACTGTTTTCACTGACAGTTGGGGGTTTCCATTATATTTTCGGATGCTTGGCAGTGACTTTCATCTACCTCCAAGGAGGCCTTTCTTTGCTGGAGTGAGAATATTTAGCAGAAAAATCCCTGAAAGATCAGACCACCATTGCATTTTGGACCTGAACAAATCCAGGCAGCTTTCCTTCTCTTCTCAATGTAAGCTGTGAAGTCTGCAAGAGTCTCAAAGCACTGTATTAGTCCAAGAAACCTTTACAGTAAGAGGTATATGGAAAAGAGCCTTAACCAGGAATTACATCTACAATGAACGAAATTTCTTACTGCTGTAAATCAGCTTTCTTCAAGGCTGTCTTAAGTAACCCAGAGACCTTAGGCATGGTGTCTGAACATGTGCCATTCTCCACACGTGCAAAAGCCTGGTGAGATCAGACTTCCTGCAGTGCCTCACAGGCAGCTGGGCCCCTGTACACCCCAGGCAGCTGCCCTGGGCAGGAGCAGCAAGCCACAGGCATGGGACTGTTTCACCTCCACGGCAGGTGAACTGCAAGTGCCTCTGGAGTTGCACCTAGCACCCATGCATGGAGTCCATCCCTCCAGGCTTACATCAGTGTCTTCCTGGTTCCAACTGTCTTTCTGTTGGTTTTCATTTATTCTCATTGTTTTATAGCCTGTCTTACTTGTCACCTTTGTTTGTCCTCTTCTGTCCCTTTTGTGCTTGCTCCGTGGCATGGCAAGGAGATGCCATGCGTGCATCAGCTCCTGAGGCACAGTGGGAGCATCTGGAGTTCTGCACAGCTTTTACTGGGCTTTGCGCTCACCAACAAGATTTTTTTTTCCCAAAGAATTGCACATTTTCTTCCAGAAAGTCCAGCTGTGATACGTATCCAGTTCAGCCAAGTGAGCTTCCTGACAAAGTGCATTCCACAGCTAGTGTTTGCTCACCCAGGGAAACCACCCTTTGCTATGTACATGGAAGGGTTTTGATCCTCAGCTCCTGCAGCAGAGTGGGGTATTAGGCAATGAGCTTAATAAATGGTCCTGATTTTTGCAGGTCAAAAAGCACTGCAAAGTGAAAACTACAATAAAAAACACCCATTCACCTCTCCCAGAAAATCCTTCTCTATGGGAACAGTCAAACCTCATAAAGGAAAGTTCTTGTGATTTCAGTTAATTAATAGCTAATTGCTTTACTTCACTGGGGGAGCTGGGCTAGAATCCAGGCCAGGAGTATTGCTAGTTAAGCCTGAGTTGAGAACTGTTAACCTGGAGTGAAGCTCAAGTGTCTTAATTCAGTGTCACTACAGGGGAAAACTGGTGCTGACGCTCCTGATGGACTTGGCACATTTGCTTTGCCCCATGGAATCGGCACGACGTGTTGCTGTTGCATTTGTAGAGCTGTCATAATTAATTAGCATACACTTTCTACTTTTACATAATCCTTAATAGCAACTTCTATTCCCCCGAATGACCTCCAAATAGGAGCCTTGCAGATAGTCCAAAGAGAGCAGCCCCAAACACCTCTCTTTGGAAGCACTGTCCTCAGCAAGTGAGACACAGGGGCCTTTGGAATGGTCCTCTTCCCAAATGTCTTGCTGGTTTTATGGAGGCTAATAATGGAACTAAGCAGCAGCATCTGCACTTTAGATTGAATTCAGACATTTTCCATGCTAAAATAATTCCAGCTGTTTCATTTGCTTCCTTTCTGACTGTTGAATTTCGTACTGACAGCTTTTACAGATACTGGCAGTGGCCAAACAGAATTCCTGACCGAAATCCAGACAGGAATTTACTGTAAAACAGTATTTGTCTTTCCGAGGCAGCTGCTGCTCATTTGGGGTAGCAGGGAAGGTGGCTTTAGATTTGTGTTTGAGCTACACAAAGTCAGTTTAGGGGTGGAGTTTTTTGCATTTGGGAATAACTAAAATGGAAATCCATGTTAGCTCTCTGGTGTGGAGCATTCAGGTTGGTGGTAGCAGGAGAAGAGACATGTTTGCCTGTGAATAAAGTGCAGTGGCCTTGTCTGTCTCTACAGGGAGCAGTAACACATGCACAGGGCTATCTCCTTACTCTTTAACAGCAAACATGCTGGAGAGTAGCAAAGAAAAAAGGTCTTCTGGATCAGAAGTTGGTGTCGTCTCTCATCCCAAGAGTAGCTCTTGTTTCAACAAAACATTGAGGTTTGCTCAGGACAAGTAGGAGCAGCAGTGGCCTCAGACACTTCTCAGTACCTGCAAAAGTACACTGTCTCCTGCCTGCCACTTGCAGCCTGCAGTTTACATTAATAGTGGGATCGTTACATTTTTCGCCTTCAGCCACACAGCCGGTTCCAACATTGGCCTTCACACTCTGAAGCAATCCAAATCCCTTGGTTTTGTGTACAGTCAGTCCAGTGAGAATGTTGCATTTTACATGTAATGGCCGTAGGAATATAAAGGTGCTGCTGCACACACATACAGCTTATGCCTTAAACTAATCCTGTAATGCCTTTAAGAACAAATGATCATCGTGGCTGTAGCCTTTTTTATGATGGCAGAAATCAGTACAGAGGGAAAACGTGCCCTGTGCAAAAGGCATGAAGGTAACAGCAAATCTCAGGTAACGACAGAGCTCTGCAAATTGGTGAGCTGCTTGTGAGTACAGGGGCTGGAACAACCCCAGTGTGGGGCAGCTGTGCAACACCTGGTCACTCCTGTTGTGGTTTGTTAAAGTACAGCACTGTGTTGTCGTGCTGAACCTTGAGCATGTAGAGGAAGAGAGAGGGATCCTCCCAGGACTGTCTTTTTGCGGCATGCTTGACCTTGTCTCCAACGCAGGTTTGCACAGAGGGTCCTGGGTGCAAGGAGCTCATTGCAGGCTCAGGTTTGCAAAATGTCAGAACCTTTCCTTGATTCTGGAAGTCAGACTCTCCCCTCAGTTGTCCCTGGAGAATGAAGCTCAGTCATTACTCTGGATTTGGAAGCAATATTTGGGAGACAAGTTTTCCCCGACTGTGATGCAAAATGATGCAAGCTCCTCAGTGATCTTGCATTCCTGAAATTGTGTTGCTGCTTCTCATCAAATTGGTGATAGTCACTTCTCTTGCAAGTGGGCTTCTTCGTGGTCTGACTGGAAGGATGCGAGCACTGATATGCCACGTAGCATTATGTGCTGTGTTGACAGCTGAGAAAGCATTGTAGCGTAGAAGTTTAGTTTGGGTTGTTTATTGGACTAAGAACAGTTTAAAAAACAAGAAATAAATCCAGCCCTTAAGAACAAATGCAGTGTTTGAGGTGGGTGAACTTCAATTCTGGGAGCTATTTTCTTGTCTGCAGATCATTTGCAGAAGTGGACTAATGCTGTAGCTTTCCCTTGTGTAGACATGCAGAACAAGCTGAGCAGTTAAGAATTGGATACCAACCCATTGTAGGATCCTCACTGCATTTAGTTTTGCTGTTTGGCTTCAGCAGAAGAGTGGTGTCACTGAAAATGCAACTGCACTACACAGAATCCAAGTCTACTAGACAAAGAACAGCAGTGTTCTTTTCTAAAGCATCCTTGAAAAACACTTGTATATAATTTCTTGCTAAGGTGGATCTCTGACAGGAAGCTTAAGTGGTCGGTTATTAGTGGGCAGGCTTGGTGATTGTCAGTTGAAACTCACCTTCATGTGGGATTTCATTGCACAGAAGGTGCAGGGAGGAGTACAATAGGCTGTGTTACCTCATAGTGGCCTGAAGGGGGTAATTGGTATTAGGTGATCTGAAGATGTACAACTCAGTCGCCCAAGGTACGCACCCCGCAGCTTCCAGCTGTCCCCTACTTCCCTGGAGAAGCTGACCTTTGTAGGAGGAAGCCTCCCTCATGCAGTAATCTCTGCAGAAATGCCTTGAGAGACTCCACCTGAGTGTCCCCTGACCATACTGCAGGTGATGCTGCTTGAGAGGATAATAGAAAATGCTCAAAGGGACAATACTTAAGCTCCTGGGGAGAAACTAAGAAGTGGGATCCTGTGTGAGGGACAGGATGGGAGAGGTGGCTCGACTCCCTGTAGCCTTCCTGTGTAACTTTAGATTTAGGTCACATAAAATCATGGTTTTAAATTTATTTAGGTCTTAAAAGATGTAGATGAGTGTCTTTAGTTAGACTCCAGAGGCTCTAAAAATGGTACTTAAATAGCTCCACGGCTTTGGGTACCTGTATCTTGGTTTCCACTTGCACAATGGATGTAATCGTGGCTCTGCCACCGAGACAGCTACGTTAGAGCCTGTGATGTGCCTGGCTACCTCACTGAAGATGTACCTTCACAGCCCTGCAGACTGTAAGTTGCCCCTTTGCTGTATTTGCCTTGGTGTTAAGTAATGTTCAGCCTGTGGTGCATTTATAGCAATCATTTGCAGCAGCTGAGGTCCAGGCCATGAGATTACTGACATTGTTATCAGCAGAGAGGTATTGTTGCCTGCAATTGTGACATGGTTTTATAAACTTCCTTCTTTTACAGATTCGGTTAAACAGCAGAGGACTTATCTATTCTGTTGGTCTCCTGCTGGCATCTGTTTTTGTCACAGTATGTATATAGTCTTTTGTTCTTCATTTCCCAAAGAGTGATTTTTATGGATGTTTTCTTCACCTGTTCCTTTCTCACCTCCAGCTGTAACAATGGTTGCAAAGCTTGCAGTTAAGGGGTAGGAATGGTCATGCCGTTGTAAACTTCCCCAGACTCTACCCTGGCACTTTGCAGGAGCTGTCGCTGTCACGAGACAGTGCTCGATCTGTGTGTCTATGGGAGGCTCCTGGGAGATCCATTAGTAAGCACTAGTTATTTTTCTTGCTAGAATTGAAGCAGATCACTTGATGTACAATGAGTTCCATTCTTTTGTTGGACAAATAGACAAAATTCTGTACAGTTTGCTTTGGCCCTCCGTAGAAACCTTCCAAAATGCAGCACAGCCCAGAACAAATAGTGCCTGGATGTGACAAGTGTTCTGTTGAAATTAGTGCCTCGCATGTCTGAGCCCAGCATAGCAGGCTAGAAATGACGGAGGTTTCATGTGACATCTTCCAGGTGGTGAGACCAGCTGCTGTAGGGAGTCCTCCTGTGTGCTGCACACCAACGCAATTCCCACACACAGACTTTAATCTTTCAAGACATTTGTGTGGGAGCAAACTAATCAAAGTCAAGCACAGCCTTAGGTTGTGTGACTCCAGATTGAGATGCAGAAGGGCACATGAAACACTTTGAGTGAAGAAAAGGGAATCTGGCCTTTCAAAACATTTCTGATGGAATTAAATGGGATTGTTCTTGCCAAAATGAAACTCACTGCAGAAACTTGAGGCCCTTGGGCCTGGACTCGAGGTGATAAAAGTCAGTGTGGCATCAGGGACTGTGCAGGGGCTGCTCTGGTTTACTTCAGCTGAGCTCTTCAGCTCACTAGTTGCAGCACTTGCCTCATGATTGCTTCCAGGTAACCATGATCAGTAAGGGCACAGTCATCTTTCTGCTTCCGTAACTGAGGAGGAAGGGGATTTACCACTGTTTGACATGTTCCTGCTGTGCTGGCTTACTTTGTGTTTATTGTAGGTTTTTGGCGTCCACATGAACAAATGGAAACTGGACAAGAAGCTAGGGTGTGTGTGCCTTTCCCTTTACGGCATCTTCCTGTGTTTCTCCATCATGACAGAGTTCAATGTTTTCACTTTTGTGAACTTGCCCATGTGCAGAGATCACTAATGCAAGTGGCAGACTGTCGGGAGGAGCTTCCTTCTTACCTGTGCAATACAAGCCACGGCTGGCATCCCCTTGATGCGATGCACCTCCGAGTCGTGACGTAGATCCTGTTCACTGTTCATAGGACCCATGGCCCCGTCTAGGCCCACCCTCTCCCCAGCCCTCACAACCTGGAACAATCCTGCATCGATGTGAAGATGATTTTTTTCAGCATTCGTGTGATTTCCTAGCTCAGTTTTTGAACAGTGTGACTGGGACTCTCGATGAACTGGCTGCTAACTGGCATCAAGCCAGGCAAAACTGGTCTGCTACAATTCCTTCTTTTTTTAAGTTATTTGGTGGAAGACTAATTTATGACTAAAAGACTATTGCTACAATGCAGAAGAGGGTACATCATACGGGGGCTGATCTTCCAGGAGAATAGTGGAAAACAAACTCGTTGGTCTTTTGTTTGGGGTTTGTTTGGTTTAATATTCTTAGTTTTGGTTTCAGGGGGACATCAGGGTTGTTTTTTCCTTATTGCCAGAGATCAGCGTCCTCTCTCGCCGCTTCTCCTGAGCGCTGTGTCTCCTGTTACGATCCAAAGGTCACGGGGCAGTGTGATGTGGGAATACAACTCAAGCTACTCGTTGTGTGATGAATGGATTAACTGCCTATTAAAAGATTGTCAAGGCAACAGACGGTGACTTTTTACCATAAGCAATGACTCTTGTACAAGTGTGATGAGGAATGCAAGGCCCACGTGGATTCAAAGGGTAAACACTGCTATCATCTTACTACTAATGTTGGAGTTTTATTACCAGGGTGTTTATAGTATTTCCAAGCAATAGTTTGATCGCCAGCCCAGGAGGGCTACCAAGGAGATGTCCTGGTTTTTAACGGTGTGCACGTGGAAGTGGAAGGTCGGAACTTTCTCTGCTTCATGAGATTTCTTGGTTTTTTGGGGGGGATTCAATAGTTCGTGTCTTATTTGTTCCAAGAAGGACATAAGTACGTGTTGGGACTTTTCTGAATGAGTTACAGACACTGGTTTCTTTAAAAGGAAAGAGGCATATTTTGCACAGACATAGTTACTGAAGTTGTGATTTGCCACTCTTTAAAGAATACACTGGACCTGGCCAGATATTTGTCTTCTTGAGCAGTTGAACTTACCTGATAACAGATCATGTGGATCCATCACCCTTTGGGAGGGAGGAAAACACAGAGAGAGATGGCACTTCTTAAAATGTGGAATATCTTCAATGCAGACTCACAGAATCTTAAGTTATTGTGAAAGTTTGGCTATTCATTGTTCCAATATCCCTGCTAGATTTTGTATAATTCTGTATTAATATGCAGGCAGATTCCACACCACGAGAAACATCATCCTGGCTTCCTTTGTATGTATTGGTACTGTGGATTCTCGCCAGTGCTGGCTCTTGTATTTACTTTTAAGCACTGATCACTTCGGATTCATTTGGTATGTTTTTTCCTCTTTCTTGTATATGTTTTACTATGAAATGTATTAAGATACTACCAGCTAGGTGAATGTTTTTGTCTATGGTACAAACAGTGGCAAATATTGATCATAAAGGCACAGCAAACCCTGCATAAAAAGAAGGAAAAAAAACCCTGAAACACCAAACCTTGTAGCAGGAAAAATACCCCATCTCCAACGTAAAACAGAGAACCTTGCTCAGAGAGCCGATTTTCGTTTCATTTGCACTTCTGAAAGTGGTTTGTTTCGGTTTAATTTTCCTTGGGCCAAACGTTGCAAATCAGAATATTTATACCCTGTGGTTTCTGTTCAGCTCAGCACTTGGTTTTGTTTCTTTGTTACACAAAGCGTGTGGAGGGACTGGGCACGGCAAGGAAGTCCGGTGGAAAAAGCCACATACCGCTGGCCTCGGCAAACAAAGTGTGCTTGTGGATCCCTGGCCAGAAGGAGCAAGAGGGATTTGGGGACAGGCAGTAGAGAGAGTCAAGGACATGCCTGCATCATTTTTTTTTTCCGAGAACAAAAGTGTTGCTATGTGTTGAGCTCTGCAGCCTGTCCGATGTGCAGCCGTCTCGTCGCTATGCCCACCCTTGCGTTAGGAAGCCCGCTGTACCTCGCTGTTGTTGGGTTTGTTCTGTTGCTGTTGTTCTGTTGCTGTTGGTGATGAGAT
This sequence comes from Colius striatus, assembly GCF_028858725.1. Taxonomy (NCBI): domain Eukaryota; kingdom Metazoa; phylum Chordata; class Aves; order Coliiformes; family Coliidae; genus Colius; species Colius striatus. Next base: position 122,304,497 of record NC_084760.1, read on the forward strand.
CAATAATAATAATAACCACTAAAACGCCTAAAATACTTCCTTAGATCGAACAATGTTGGCAGCAACATGGCAGGTTTCACCAAAGCCCACCCCCCAAACACACAGCGATACTCTGGTAGCAAGATGCAGTTGCTCCTGAGCAGAGAGTTTCCTTGCTGACAGAAGGAACAGATTTGGGGAGGACGAGAAAAAACCCAACAAATTTCCCAACAGGGCCTATTATTACTTCTATTTTGAATATTTATACTGCTACTCCAATGGAGCCAGTTGGATCTATTTCTACGAAATAGCCATTACCTATCCCGTGGCACAAAACCCGCATGAGTACTTTTTAGGAACTTTTCCTATTGGTGTGCATTAAATACTGTAGTATGTTGTAGCTTTGCATTGTGTGTGCAACCTGAAATACCTTGTTTTGACACTTGTGTGTTGTGCAAGAACATTCTGCAAGTGGTTTGTTCTAAGCAGAAGCAAGAGGTGTGTTAACTGCCATCATCTGTGCCATACATGGATTGAGATGTGCTTACGGTTCGCAGCCAAATGAATCAGTGCAGACCTGGTTGGGAACAGGATAGACTAACTGAATGTGTGCATTCTTGGTTTTGTCTCCAAAACACAGAGCCTCTGAACTTTGTTAGCATAATCAAAACCTGTGGAAAAATTCTCCAAAGCAAAAAACTTGAGCAGTTCTTCAGCATCCTTCCCATACAGTGCCTCCAGAACTCCCGTAGGCATCTCTGGTCAATTGCAGTGCGTGTTCACAGCTCTAATGCACCAAGCCAAGCAGAAGCCTGAGTCTGAGGGCGCTGCTCCTTGTGACGTTAGATCCTGGCTGTGCATGGCAGGACAGCCAGCACCTGCGTGCAGTCTCCCACAGAGCAGCTCTGCAGTGCCTGTTGCTGCCCAGGCCGTGTGTGAGCCCATCACGGGGCTGTGGGGCCGTGAGGGCCCGTGGAGGGCAGCCACCCCCCACCCTGCACCACGGCTGGGCTGGCAGAGACCCCCAGACCTGCCGTGGGATGGGACTGGGATGGACTCAGGGCAGCTGGGGGGTGGGTGGCTGGGTGCAAGAAGGGTGGTGAGGCAGCAAGGGGCCATGTGGAACTGGGGGAAGCGGGGTACAGCCAGGCTGGGTTGGGTTTCTTGAATATGTGATTCAGTTGCAGTTTGATTCTTCTGAAAGCAAGGGTCACCTTCGTGTCTGAGGCTACTCTGCTCTTTGAACCAGTCCACTCTTTCTGTTTCCATTCCAAACAGTTTCAGAAGATTCTTAATGAGTATTCTTAAGGAATATTTCAAGAGGAGATTAAAGAGCCTTTTCTTAGCTCCACCTGACTTAGCAGCCCTGACTTTGACTGGATTTGAATAGCGATCCCTTGATGGTTTAGACTGTGTTGAATAGGTGGATGGCCCTCCTTTGATAGCAGTTCAAAGGCAGAATGATAAGATAGGATAAGATATAAGGGGGTCTTAAGACATGCTGAAAAACTGCTTTTGTCCTGTGAATTGTGTACTTGCTTTTATCCCTTTTTTTCCCCTTTTTTTAACATACTGCTGCTTTTGGTAGATTGTTTTTGCTGTGGGAACACCAACCTGCAGTGACTGCATGGGAGGACATTTTCACTGGTATAAATATCGGTTTGGGTTTTATTTCCCCTGTGATGCTACTTGCCTGCTCTATTTTCAGCTTTCTGTCCCCATCTGTGTCATAGAAATCAATCGATGAGCATGCTTTGAGCTTGTGGTGTTTGTGCTTGTGAAAACAAATGCTCCTTCTTAACATCCAGGTAAATGCATGTCTGGTTGGGGTATTTTTTCTTGGTGAAACAAGTCAGGTAGCAACTTTATTTGAGAAAAACAACAGTCAATGTATGTGGAGCAACCTGAGGGTGACATCTGATATCCTGCTGTCAGAACAGGGGTTTTTACATGCCTTTCCAAATCAACGTATTCATGCTTGCAAGGCTAAATACAGATTGACTGCTGTTAGATAACTGCTTAGAAAAACCATAACTGTGTGCTGATTGACAAATGTTTCTTACGTCAGGGTGCTTAGAAGCCCTAAAAGTAAAGCTCACAGTGATGCAATAGCGTAAGGTTTTTCTAATGTATCTAATTTGGAGCTTTAAACTTGTTTAAATATATATTTTAAAGATCAGTTTCAGTGGACTGTGCTTAGCTGGATTTGACTCTGCCCTGTATTCATCACATTCCACTTGGTCAGCAGCCGCTATAAGTTAGGCTGGCTTAGACTTAAATCCAAGTAAGCGTATCCTTATTAGATTTGTACAACTTCAACTGAGTCAGTTTCAAGTCAGACTTTTAAGGAAGGCAGCAGAAGTTTCAGGTTTTGGAAGACCTCAGCCACTTCAGATGTAAGGAACTGCGGAGCTTGGGTATGCTGAATGGTTGTACAGAGTATAATGCAAGGCTTCAAGTTAAAGGAAGAGAGTTTTCAGTATTCACTGCCTTGAGTAGCAAGTCGATCTTTACTGAAAGCGATGGCAAAACCCTGGTGATTGTTTTGTAGGGTCAGTGTACTGTTTGCAGCAGTAAGTCCTGAAAAGCACCTTGTTTTTAAAGATCAATGACTTTTTATTTTCCTATCTGAACAGATAAGATTGTAACTGTTAATACAGCTTTGAGGGAATTCATTAACATTTTGTTAGCACTTTGTGGCCTCAAATATGAAGCACATTTCCTAAATGCATCTACCCACCCAAACTGTTCTGACTCGTCTGGCTGAATCTCCGGAGTCAGCCTCAGGCAGGGACAAATCCATACCTTTTGGAAAACTTTTCTTCATTCATGGGAAAGCAAGGTGAAGAAGGTGGCAGTTTGTTTCATTGTGCCCCAGGGGTTATACTTTGGCTGTGGAAATCTCTTCATCACTGCTCTGAAACAGCCTGAGATCTAGGTCAAGTTACCCAAGCCTGGGCAGAAGCATCTGATTTTAAGAAAGCTCCTAAAAAAGCACAACTTATTTAAAGCAACAGATTTTGTAATGTATTTATACAGTTAAAATAACTTTGTCATGATGTATTTTAGGTAGGAGTTTTCTTATTTTCCTTTTTCTAATAGCTTTGTAGAACAAGTTTTAACCTTTCCACACGAGAACAACCCGGAAGAAATCTTGTCAATGTAGTCTTTGTGGGCTGGGTAGGATTTGGATGGTGCTAAAAGTCAACGTGATAACTTCAGAGCAACAGTTTAGCATAACCTGTTTATTGCCAGTTGAGGGAAAGCATAATATTGCCTGAACCTACGAGGTGTAGCTGGTCACAGAGCTGCTGGGAGGTTTTCACTGGCGTGCCTGGCGAGTAAAGCCAGGAGCTCGTCTTCCCAGAGGAGTAATCCCTGTTGCAGGGCATTTCATCTGTCTCCTGCTGAACTGAAAGGAGAGGACTACTGGTGCATATCACACTTGGCTGCTGCTCACTGCCTTGCTAGCTGGAAACGATACTTGATCCTTTTCCAGAGAAGAAGCACAGATTTCCCTTGGGACCAAAGTGTCACCTTAGCTCTGGTCAGTGTTGACATGTGGTGAGATCTGCTCACAGCTCAGTGGGGTTATTTGGGTAACACAGTGCCCTGCGTAGCAAACCACCACGTCTCTGAGAAGACCAGCTGTAATGACTCCAGCAAGAGTCACACAGCACAAGAACTGCCTTTTAGCCAGTGCTGGAGGTGGGAAGTGGCCATGGGGCATCAGGAGCACCAACGTCCTTCGTGTCCTCTGGGTTGTGTCTCTGCTCCAGACAACCTCCGGTTCCCGAGGCAGCTGGGCCTCAGGCAGCTCTGGTCCCAGCTGCCGTGGCCGTGCCTCATGGGAGAGGCTGTTGGGGAAGCCATGGACCAGGCTGCCCTGGGCCAGCACTGGGGCATTGAGCCCAGCTCTCACAGGGTCTTGGGGCCACGCAAGGGGCTGTCCTGAGAGCAGGTGAGGGAAGCACCCTGCCTGCTGTTCCTGACTAATGTCCACCCCAGGGCCAGGCCGTCTGTGCCACTTCCCTGGCCTGATTCAAGTCCTGGCACCCTTGGGCAGGCTGTGCTTAGGCAGGCTCCTAAGGTGCAAGTCCACAAGGTACCAGAGCCCTTGCCTAACTTGAAGCACGTACTTTGTTGTGCCGAGGTCTGTGTATCCAAAGCTAAGCACGTGCAGAGGTGGTGTGCTGAGAAACGTGGCGTGGTGAATCCAGCTCTGTGGCATACACAGGGCTTACTGAAGTGCTGAACAAAACCTCCTAATTTGAGAAAAACAGCAGTCAATGTATGTGGAGCAACCTGAAGGTGACATCTGATATCCTGCTGTCAGAACAGGGGTTTTTACATGCCTTTTCCAGCGTATTCATGCTTGCAAGGTTAAATACAGGTTGACTGCTGTCAGGTAACTGCTTAGAAGAACCATAACTGTGTGCTGATTGACAAATGTTTCTTACATCAAGTTGTTTGGAAGCCCTTTTTACCTGTGTGAATGTAGATCTATATTCAAGCAACACAGAGATGTACACACACACACACACCCTGTCATGGCAACTGCACAGATGCAAAGTGTGTCAGTATTTACACACATCTGTTTGTAAATGCAAGAGATGGTTACTAGTTTTTGTTTGTTTCCACAGTGTATTAGCAAAGTATTATGAGTGGTGCATGGCAGCTGCCTGTCGCTAAAGTAACAGGGCAAAAGTTTAAACAGCTTACCTTTGTACATTCATAATATTGCAATTGCAATTACTGTTAGTCATTTGAGATTCCAGTTGCATTTGCTGAGCATAAAGACGGCTTTGACAAAGAAACCAGAGTGTGCATGAGGCGTTGAGGAGCTCGGGAAGTTCTGCACTGACGTATTTATACATTTTATTTATTTATTTATGGGACACTAGGAGCTGAGCCCTTGGTCCAATAAAACATCTCCCCATGCTCGCGGGAGATTTAGGAATCTAATTTCAGTCCTCACTTTAAGGCCAGGCTTTCCCGAACCAAGGACTAAGCAGACTAAGCCACTAAAAACATTATACCACCCTTTTGAGTGGCCACAAAAAGTGGTGAGACCACCTTGGCTGCTGCTTTCACTTGCATTAGTAGAGAAGCTGAGGAACATCGAGACCCACAGATGCTTCTGCAGTGCTCTTGGTCTGTAAATGTAGGAACATGTAAACAGCAAATGCTGCACTCCAGAGCACCACGGGGTACCGATTGCAGTAATGAACATTTACAGATCACAAGGTGCCAACAAGAGGGTTTTAAAGATTTTTTTAGGGTTTTTTATTTTTTATTAATCTCCTTTTAGTGAGGGAGTAACCTTCCTTTGCCTGGGTTTGCCCAGGTCCCTGTGACAGTAAATGGCTCTGGTTAAATCTGTCTTTGAGGCGACTGTCAGGCGCTTGCAAACCCTTGGTGCAGCTGAGGTTTGTTGCCACAGCTTTTTGGCAGGGTGGCTCCCCCTTGATGAGCTTCCCTATGTTTGGTTCCAGGTGGGTCAGTGGGAGATCTGAATCAATCACTACTGTGGGTGTGAATTACAGTAGGGCTTGCTGTTGGGAAATACAAGAGCAATGATGGAGTCATTTTACAGTGTCTTGAGGGGGGACTCTGGAACCCTGTATTTCATCAGCTCTTAAAGCCTTGGGGATTTTTCAGATTAGAAGATTAGATAAAGACTGATTGCATCAGCTACTGCTTTGGACTTTCATAAAAGTTTGCATGCTGGTAAAGAGTTGCATCAAGTGAGCTGCCACATTCTGCTCAGCCAAGTTGTTGGTCCCAGATTCTCAGAAACAACCCTTTTCTTTCAGTAATTCTCACTGGCGAGCCTCCGAGTTTAACACACGTTTCTGTGTCTCAGAATTGTACTGTGAAGTTGCACAGGGCTTAGGTCTGATGAGCAAGCACAGAAGTTGAGCTGCAAATTCTCAAGAGAAGCCTGAGAAAGGTGTTTGTGGAGTAACTCTGTTCTTGGGGAACGGTTCTTGGGGAACTGTTTTTGAATGGGTGGCAGAAGGAGGACACAAAGTCTGTTCCTGTAGTTATTCAGCACCCTTGGAGAGCAAGTGCAAATGAGAGTAGCATGGCATCACAACCACCTGATTGTTGTGTTATGAGCATACTGGCAGGTTTTGCAGGGGCTGCATTTTTGTGGAGATTTGATCTTTAAAACTCTCATCCTCCTGACGAAAGGTATTTCTTCCCAGGGAGAAATACCACATCCCTTTATGGGGAGAGGGAAAGGGATATGCCAAAACCCGTGTCTCCAGCTCAGTTCTTATCCTGGCTTCACAAGCATGTGCTTTATCTGTTAGATAAATAGTGGTGTAAACATGCCAGTAGCAATCTGCATACCTGAGAGATTAGCTGGTGTCCAGCGAGCTTTGCCATGCAATCAGGATTTAGGGACAAATTCAAATGGATGTTCCCTTGAGGAACAGTTTGATTGACTCCACTGCCAGTCCTTGTAAAGCTGAGATTCGTTACTAGACCCTTAATGCAGGCAGTATTTGTAAGAGATGATTGAAGGAAGGATAGATCAGGTTCATCCTCACATTGAATGTTTGTTTACAAGATGGAAACTGAACTAGGAAGATGTTTGTTTAGATTTTAGGGGAGGTTTTGCCGTCTGTCAAGTCCTGTGCAGCACTGGTTCAGGTGTTCCTGTTGCTAGTGCATCCATCAGAGCTTCAGCCAACGGGGACATATGGGGAGCGCAGGACTGGTGCCTCTCCTCAGTCCAGGGGCTGTGTGGTCTCAAACACGGATGCCTGGGAAGTGCACTTGTGCTAACAGCCCCAGCACAAGCGTGGCCGAGGGAATGTGTACGCTGCTCAATCGGGATTTCACTAGAACAAGAAAGGTGAGCAGATCAACCCATTAATCCTCAGGTATGGTGCACAAATTCAGGGGGCCCTGCCCTCCCCTGCACCTCCTCCTCCCCTCCAGCTCATCCGGCATGTGTTCGGACCAGGCTGTAGTAAACTCAGCACCTCTGATGGCCCCCATGGATGCACTGAAAGACATGGCTGAATTCTCAGAGGTATTGGGCCCATGCCTGCCACCAAAGGGCAGCGGGTGCTGCGGGGTGCAGGCTCGCTCAGGAAACTTCCCTTGGTTTTCTCCTTGTGGGGGCTCTGCCAGCAGGTGGCCCTGGGCTGGAGGTGAGTGTGCTGGTGTGTACCTGTGAGAGAACGGGTCGACTGATGTAAGGACAGGCAGGGGGCCACTTGTAGCCCCATCCAGCCTTGTTCAGAGCCAAGCACAGACTCTTATTTCCATGGCCCTGTCCCTGACTGAATAATTCCTGTCAGAGCCCACCCAGGTCTGCACCCTGCACCACCAAGCTTTGCACCACCAAGGCACACAGGAGAGCCCTAGTGCCAGCGGCTGCCCCGAGGGCAGACGTGTGTTTAAATCCTCTCCTGGGCCAGCAGTTAGTGGAGAAGGTGGGTTTGTAGGGTTGCTGGATGCCAGCGCTGCAGCGGCGTGTTCTCACGGGCAGCGATGGAGCCGTGCGGGTGCTGTGAGCTGTGCACGGGGTGAGGGTTCTGTTTCACGGTGCAGTCGTGGCATCAAAGCTGCAGGGAGCACAGCAATAAAAGTGACTGATGCAAGCACCTTTTGTTTGATTGGGGATCAAACGACACTGGTTGGGTTCCTTTTCACTGGGAGGGAAGAGTCTGTGGTGTTTCTAACCACGAGGAAGAAACCGGAGGTGGAACTGAATGCAAATGCACATAAAACATTTACAGCCAGCCAGAAAACAAAACAATTGGTGGTTTCTAGTAATACAATGACACTCAAAATACCTTTTCTATTAATTTAGCTTTGAAGTGTTAAAATGGTGGAGCCACAGACAAAACATTTGTTACCTTTTGAAATGAGTTACAATGGTTTTGTCATACTTGTACAAGTATTATAAGGTCAGTCTTTCTGTATGTTTGTTTTATGATTTGTTGTAGAATAGTCTCCTATGCATAGCTGTTCCACTTGCCTGTGTAAGTTACAGGTTTAACAGAAATGAAAGCATGCGTTTCTCTCTATTTGATGGTAACCTATGGAATTAGAAACTTGTATTTCTGTGTTTTTAATGTGTTATACTATAAACAGAATTCACAGCACTATTGTCTATAGAATATCAGAAAGTTTTATTAGAATGAATTACTTTAAATGTTTTGTCATTTGATTTAATAATGTGTCAGACATCTACACTAAGACAATATAATGTTTATCAATAAAAATATCCTCTCTTTGTACTAACTCTACACTCCAGGATGTGCTTGGGCATAGGAGTAGAGCATCCCTGCGGGTCACAGCCACGGTGATTTATTAGTTTTGGTCATAATCCCGAGAATGCTTTGTGCCACTGCCTGAGGGAGTGGCAGCAGAAGACAGCAGAGTGTTCACCCTTTGCATTTCCTCATCCCTTGGCGTGTGTTTGCTGTGCTCACAGAGCAGGCAGCTGTCTCCTGTGACCTGTCCGTGTTGGGGTCCGTACCGAAACCAACGCTGAGGGGCTTTCCTTTGCTATTGTATAATGAGTCAAGTCCTGCTTTCTTACAGCCATACATACCTGGAATGGCTGCACTGAGGTTAGTTATTCTCTTGCAGACGTAGGGGAGTGGGAGCCGATCGTCAGGTTCCCCGCCGGAAGGATTCTGTGCCCGTGACCGTTCAGCCAGTCAGCCATGGTCCTGAGACACAGCCCTCCCTCTGAAGCTGCTTCTGGAGAAGTATTTTCAGTATGCTTGGAATAATAATGAGGAGGAGGTACTGATCAGAATGGTTCTGATGCAGCCAGTTTCCATTACAGGAAGCTGCAGAAGGCCTGTGGAAAGGACTTGCTAGAAGGCTTACTTCCAGAGTGGCACAGTGCTACTTTGATGCTCTGCACCAGCTGAGCAGAGACAATGTTTCCCTGCTGCATTTGAGCCTGCCTTGGTGTCAGGACTTTCCATGCTTCTACCTGATGGCGTGAGAAGGTCGGGACACTTCAACTGACCTCCCCTCCCATTACCCTTTCTCTGAGAGAAGGGTTTGTGATCCTTGAGTGAGAAGGCAGGACTGGATACCCTACCTAAAATACCTTGGCTTATGTGTTTGTAACTGCTGCTGCCAAAATGATACCTTCCTTCTGAAGTACCCGCCATGTCCACGGGAAGCAGTGGTATGTCTTAGGCAGAGGAGGTTGTTTATTTACACATCCACAGACATTTCCAGGTGCAGAGGAGTCCTGCGGTGCAGAGGAGGCACACATGCTGATCCCATGTCTCTGTCCATGAGGACAGAGACGAGGTGCAGCCTTTGATCTCCATGCAGAAAAAGTCTTTCATCAGTGCAAGCCCAGCAGTTGTCTTGAAAATATTTTCCATTGGTTGGATTGTTTGCTTTCCAACTCTGCGTGCTGGCAGCCCAGAAGGTATGTTGGAGTCCACACAGATGCTGCGCCTCTGCAGAGACTTCCCCGTGACCATTTTCTGGTTCAGAGATAATCCTGCTCTGCATCACGGTTTGTAGCTGCTCCAGTTGGCTGTTGGGCTCCAAAGACGTTCTCTCTCCTCAGCGCCTGCCAAGGTGATGTGCCAGATGTGCCTCATTTTTGATTCAGCCATGCGATTACTTCACTTAGAAACATTTTGTGTGACTTGCAGCCTGGAAAGTTAGAAATTGGTTTTCCAGAGGTCAGGGGGAGTAATTGGATTTCTAGCCACTTCTGTTAAAGTGGGGAAAGTCAGAGTGTTAGGGCAAGGCCTCATTGCTTTTGCTGGAGGAGTTATGGGAGAGGATGTATTTCATATTCATGTATGCACTTTGCTTTTTTAGAAGCTGTTGCTGTTTAGAAGCTCTTTGCAGTTACTCTTCAGCCATCAGCAGCCTTGCCTGAGCAGAGATGTGCATTTGTAATGTAGCACAAAAAATGAAACATTGGAACAGAAGTACAAAGTGGTGAAAAGAAAACTAATCTTCCTCTCTCCCCTGGCCGTCTTTATCCATCACAAAGATGCAAACTAGGATGCAAATCCTATTTGTTTTCCCTTTGGAGGTCACTTCTAGCCTGCTGTACAGAGGCCCAACTTGTGTCTTTGCCACCCCAAAGGCTGTTTGCTTTGAAATACCACTTTCAGAGATGAGACATCTTTTCTCTCGAAGTTGTGGATAACAGTCTTCCTCTAGGCTCTGCCCAATTGATTTTGACCTGTTTATTCCATCCCTTGCTGCTTGAATAAATCTGACTTTGTTCTCAGCATAATGGCCTCTGGTTGGTAACTCTGAAGTCTTCAGTCACCCCAAAATCGTGTTTGCGAGAGGATTGATTAATGGATGTCTCTGCTGCTGAGGGAGATGTATTTTATTCTTTGTTTTAATCTTTGGAATAACAAAAAAAACACCAAAAAACTCCTCCAAGACGCAGATTTTGTGGCTGGGCTTTCCTTCCCTTTATACCGCAAGACAAATAATACTATATATACATCCACAACACGCACCCTAACCTGTGCTGGAGCATCAGACTAATTTTCCTTCCAAAATGTCATTCTTAAAGCCAAGGAACATCTGACACCATGCCCTGCTCTGAGCCCACCTTCACCTGCAGCAGCTGAGGAACCAGGATTCATCACGTGCCTGAAGAATTCAAACACTCGCCTGCCTTTCTGTTCACCTAGTGAACAAGGGAGAGCTTGGAGACAAGCCTCTGCCCAAAATCTTTTCTTAGTCTCTTGTTACTGGCAGGTGCCAGGACGCAGACAGCAGCAGGAGCCTGTGCTTGCAGAGCAGGACATGCCCCTGCTGCTGCTTAGCATCTCAGGAGAAGCACAAAGTCCATTTAATTGCCGAGAGCCGCAGACAGAGCCACCTCCCGAGAGAAGCGATGGGATTGTGCGTCCCAGCAAGGCTGAGGCATTCCCACGGGATTCTGTCGCAGTCCTGGTGATTTGGCCACAAGCATCTTGCACCTCAGTGCACTGGATGGTGACACTTCCCACCTGAGGCTTCTCCCTGGCCATGCATGAGATGCCCAGACGTGTTCACCACACGCTGGAGAGCAAGTGCCTAAGGGTAGGGCTTTCAGTGCCAGAATCCATTATTGGGCAGCCTTCAGGGTGCTGGTGGGCTGCACAGCTCCTGGAAGCTGCTGGGAGATGGATACACACAGGTATGCCCAGCACATCAAGCTTTCCAGAACACTGAAGAAGAGGAATCGTGTGGCTCTGCCTCTGAAAGGGAAGTGTGCAGATACTGGACTTGGGACAAAAGACAGGTACGTTGGTTTTGTTTTTTCGTTCCTGCCTCAGTGGGAATCAGCACTCAGCATAGCTGAGCCTCAGCTCATTTCCACTCCAGCTGCTCAAAGTGGGCTGCAGCTTGCATTCAGAGGGAAGGAGGCTCTTCTTCAGGCTCTGGCTCTTGGGAACAAACAGCAGTCTGTAGTTGGTGCAAGCCAACTTTGCAGTGCAATAGAGCAGCACAGAATAAACAGAAACAATGACATGCCACAGCCTGGAGAGAGCAGGTGCAATGAAACCACTTCAAACAGGAAGATTTTACAAGTGAGCCTTTAAAGAATAAATGGGAGGTGGGGAAGTGGCATAATTAATGTATCAGCTGCAGTGGAAAGGTCTCAAACAAGTTCTCTAAAAAGAGAACTGTGCTGTTATCTTTGTGTGAACTTGAATCAACACTTGTCCTGCCTAAAATTCTTTTGTGCTGACTGCAGCGAGAGCTTGGAGTTTAGAAGTATATTTTCTAATGTTGCAGAGCAATGCCATCTAGGGCAGGCAGGCAAATACCAAGAGGAACACTGCGCATCCTTAGTGACAGAGCTTGCTGGATCGAGTATTAATAACTGATTCATCACATAGGTATTAGGCCTTCTGGGATTTACTCTTTTTCAGTCTCTGCTTCCAGTTTTCCAAGGTGTGCTCTGTGTCAGATATTAATGGCTAGTTTTGTCTCAACTAGTTTCTGTATATACCTTGTTTCCTGCATAAATCCTCTTGATAGCTTTCTTCCATGCAGCACTGCACGTCTTGTCAATGGTCTCTCTCAGCTACTTCAGCTGCTCAAGAACTCTGCTGTGGCTGTGATGAGAGCAGCAATATGCTTAGATAGCATATTAAAATATTAACCCTAACACGCCAGATCTTGGCATGCTATTGAGAAAGCTACTTACCCTGTTACTGAGATCCTCCCATTGAAAACAAGCTGCCTACAGAATACGGGTCTATGTTAACTGAAAGTGTCTCAAGAACCTGGCCCAGCTGCAGCTCTGTCCTCACTCCTGGCTGTCACAGCTCTCTTCAGGCTGAAGATTAAGCACCAAACAGAAGTCAGTAGCAATCTGCTGGGCTCAGTGGAGGTCTGTGGCAGTAACTACCTATGAACCTGGACTCACGTGTATCACATTTTAGGTACTGTCTTGTCCTCTTGCTTCCTACCATTTGACATAGGAATGCTTGGCTTTTCTAAGGAATGCTAATAACATTTAGTGTCGCTTGAGCCCGACGTTGTTGATCTCTGTAATGGGTTTTCTTGTCCTACGTACACAAATTTGCCCCCCGCTGGAGAAGGGCAAGGGCTTTAACTCTCAAATCAGTCTCAGGAGATCCTTCACAAGGCTGCACACTGGCTTCTGCCCATTTCTGTAGGAGTTCTGCTTGAAGCTGATCATCCTGAGGTGATTGGCCTCATAGGACTTAACTGTTTTTACAGGCAGCTCCAAGCTGAAGGCAAAATCCTTGACTGTAACTTGAAAGCACATTGGGAAATGTTAATGCTTCCACTAATAAAGACAAGAGCTTTTAATGCACCTGCAAGCATTTTTCCTCTCCCTTTGAGTAATGGAAGCCTTGTTGCTATCTCAGCAAAGGGGGGGCTGATTCTCCAGACATGCAGTGGTCTGATTTGTCTGACAAGAGTTAATAAAGCAAATGCAAGCTGCCACCTTCGAATGGCATTGCCTGTGGGCACACAACTAAACACACACAGGGGCATAGCGAAGCAGTACAGGTTTTGGGAAACAACAGGCAGATGTTAGCAGCGTTAATTAAGAAGCAGAAATTATTAGTAATTACACTTTTGTTGGGTTAAGTTAAACAAGGTGCTGTTAAACCACCATGCTGCAATGACAGATAATTTATCACAGTTCTCCCTCGTGGTTTGTTGTCCCTTGGATTGGTGTGGTATGTGTCACTTCTCATATCTGAAGCACAGTTGACTTTATTTCACAAGTAATGTTATGGGCAGACTACAAATACCATCTTTTTTCCCCTTTTGTCTTTTCCAGTAGTGCTGTATGGATGAAAGGATGACTCACGGTTGTTACTTTCCAGCAAGTCAAGACAGCTGCAAGAGAATGACGGGAAATGCCAGCCTGTGTTTCTTGGAAGACGGTGAGACTGTGTTCTCATTTGCCAGTACCACAACCACCATCAGGAAGGTGGAGGCTCATTCTCTCAGCAGCTGTCACTTCTGAGCACTTTACAAACGATGTCCGGGCTTGAGTCGGCTTTGATTCACTGTGCTTCAGTGGTGTGCCTGAGACAGCACCAGAGATTCAGAATTCAGTAGGAGTGGGGAAGTGATTACCCCTATACAGGTCCTACCACTCCTTCCCTCCTCCCCACACAGCGTCACATAAAGGTAACATGTTCAGCAGGAGTATCAGAATGTGGCTGTGATTCTTCCCAAGTTCCCGAGGATTACTCACAGAGAGTGTCTGGCATTCCTCTCCCTGGACAGAGACTACTCTCATGTCACTTTGGCTTAGGCTGTCGAGAGAGGAATAGTTTCTGGCCAATACGCAGCTGGAATGAGCTTCCAGCAGCAGCTGGAAGCTTGTTAACTGTGCCTTCCCTCCTCGGTCCCTGATCCCACGAGGCTGCCAGTGAGGAGACGGGATCAGTTGCTGTGGCCCTGGCATCCTCCTTACACAGTGCTCAGAGAAGGCAGGACATGTGTGACTCCCCTGGCTCGCTCTTGGCCTGCACGCTACAGGGGCTTTCTGACAAACGTGGGGTCCTGGTCCACATGCTTGGGATACACATTTTATTATCTGAGCACTGGTTTCAAAAATACACATACATACAAATACACATACCCACACGCATACCTTTGTGTTTGTGCGAAGAGAGAGGAAGGTAAAAAGTAAGTGCTACTGAGCTGGAAATGCAGTTGTGCAGCATTTCCACTTGCTAATTTCCTTCCTGGCTGTCAGGAAGATGCAGTGAAGACTGGCTACTGTCAGATCTCTCATCAGAACTCCATGATGAAAATCTGTCTTGATGCAGTGGAGTGTTGAAAGCTGTTGGACAGATCTCCCTTCATGGGACAAGGCTGAGAGTTGAACTGAAGCACACAGCACCATGACATAATGAGAGTCCCATGGATGTAGTGACTAACAATGACAAATGACTTTCCAGTTCTTTGCTGTCAGCCTTGAAGAAGGAAAAAAACCCAAACAATTGAAGAAGCAAAAAGAGTGGCTATGCAATGAGTATGGAATATAGAAGACACTCATTTTCTCCTTCCATATTGGAGAGGCCACATGAGGAAGCAGAATTGACCTGGGGCTTTTTTCGTAACATTTGTGCAGCCTGATTCTTCCCCTGTTTATATAGCACTTGGTTAATAAATACCAGAGCACTGTATACCTCAACAGGACTGGAAAGTCAGTCACAGAATCGCTTGCGATAATGTCTGAGTTGCGTGTGGTGTGTGTAGCAGGGGGAGCAGAAAGGTTTCAGTGGCCCTCGAGGCAGCTTGCAGAACTCACTGCTTTCACAGCCAGCAAGCGGGATTACTTCAGCTGCCTCCAGCTCATGACCGGGAAGTTTCACATGTCTGTCAAAAGACAGCTATAGATTACATGAAAGCCACAGCAAAAGAAGCTGCTGAGATGTGTTACGAGGTTTTATCCGTGAGCCAGCTAGGCGTCTCATTCTTGAAGATTAATGGCCACTTTGACAGAAACTGTGGGTTAATGTAAATGCCACCACCTTGTAAATAAGACAGCGCTGTTTTGTCCCACTTTCTCAAAGCGAAGTAGGCATCCACTTTTCCTTTTAATGTTCTGAATTTTGGAGGTGCTCTACTTCTTTTCAGTAGATTTTCCCACCACTGTGTGTCACTGGGTATGACACCTCAGCTGCTGTCTTCAGTGTTATTGCAGGCATTTTTAACTAGTACTGTCTGGAGAAAGCAGCTTCCTGACTGGAAGGAAAAACGTGCTCTCAGTGTTTTGTTACTGGAATAACTTGCAGTGAAATAAATGTAATACATGTACGAAGCACTGGGTGTTAGGGGCTGGGATGAACTCGCGCATCCTGCGGCATCCATGCCCAGAACTTCTTTTCTCCAGTTCGTCAGCTGACGTCGGTGAGGACAAGGACCTACACCTGCAGTCGGGCTGCGTGAGAAGCGTTCGCTCGCACGCCGCGGGAGGTGCGGCCCATCGCTGCTGCCGTCCCGCACCGTCCCCGCTGCCGCTCCCCCGGCTCCTCCCGCCGAGCCCGGCGCAGCGGCCGGGGGCGGGACGGCGGAGGGACGCGCGGCGCCGGGCAGCTCCCGCCGCAGCCCCGCCTCCGGCCCCCCGCCACTTGGCCCGGCGGAGGATCGAGGCGCCAGCGGGCCGAGCCGACCGAACCGAGCCGAGCGCCTCGGGCCCGGCAGCTGCAAGGGAGGGCCGGGAGCGGAGCGGGCACATGGCGCAGGCGCCTGGTCCCAGAGGGGAGCCGGCTCCGGGGTGACGGGAGGGGCGGCCGAGAGGAGAGGAGCGGAGCGGTGGGCCCAACGCCACGGCCCCTCAAGCGGCCGGCGGCGCGAGGTGAGCGCGGCGCGGAGCGGAGCGGGGCCGGGCGGCGGCGGCGGGGAGCGCGGGCCAGGCGCGGAGCGGGGTCGGGCGGAGGGGCCCGCGGCGGGAGCGGGCGGGCTCGGGAAGCATCGCCCTCTGCCCTGGCGGCACTCAGGTGAGGAGCGGGGCTGCGCCGGCGCTCGTGTCCTCGGTCCCTTCCCCTCCTGCCGCGGGAGCTGCGCCTCAGGGGAGGCCGCGCCGATCCGTCTCAGCTGCCGGGGTGCATTTGGGACTCTTGCCCCCGGTGGTGCTCGGCCGCGCGGCGCCGGGCCTCGGGCGGGTCTGGGGGCGGCCGCGGCCCGGCCGGGGCTCGCCGCCCGCGTCCAGCCGCCCGCAGCGGGCCGCGGGCACACGGCCCCGGATGAGGCGGCGGGTGCGGGCCCCGGCCCGGCCCGCAGAGCCGCACGCGGGGCTTCAGCCCGGCCTAACAAAGAGCTCTTGTGCCTCTGGGCACCTGCGTCTCTGCACTGGCTGGAATAGGGGCCCAGAAGACGAGGGTACAGTGTGTGTCTTGCCGGTTCCTCTCATTGAGTATTCCCTTTTACATGTTACAGGAGAAGCTTGTTTTAAACCGCACGGGCCTGATTTGGTAGGTGTAGAAAGGCAGAAGGTGTGGTTTTGTCTGTTAACTCCATTCCTTTGTCTTTCCAGGCTACTCAGCTCTCATTTGTTTTGCTTGGTTCTTTCCTGAAGTGTGACTCTCAAGTCCTCTTAGGTAACGCAGGTCTCTGTGCCTTGCCCTCAGAGCTGTGTTAGTGAGGCTTGAGTAAAGTCGGATTCCCACCTTGTACCTCTGTGTAGGCAAAGCCCCCGAGGCAAACCAGAGTCGTTTACAGGAGTGCCCTTCCTCCATTAGACGGGGCTTGTGGGAGCAGCTGAGGGGCTGCCCAATGGAGGGGGGTTAATGGCGTTAGCACAAGTGCACGTTCTCCCAGGTGTCGGCTCTAAGGCCAATGAGGCAGCGCTCAGGAGGACTGAGACTCGAGCTTCAGGTTCCACCGCTCTGCAGTGGCTTCGTCTTCGGTTCAGCCACATCTGTTCTGGTTCTCAAGTTATCTGTTTTGCTGGGATAAAATATGTCAGTGTGGAACCAAGCTTTTACCTTTCCTCGGGCCAGATCTGCGTGAAGCTTCCTGAGTTTTACATCTGCTTAGCTCTAAAAATATGTAACTTTCAATAGCTTACTTGGGACTTGAATATTTAATTAGCTGAGCAGGAAGACTGTGGTAAGTAGAGCTGCCTGTTAATTGTGCAGCTATGCAGAACTGTGATGTGATTCTGAAGACATTTATATGGAACAGTCCCCTGTGTTTTACCACATTTAATCCTGGGATGCATTTAATTTCGTTGAGGGGATTTGTATTAAGTCCGCTGCCTCATTCTTCTGTTAATTAAAACCATAAAGCAAGTAGTAATTACCAAGAATATCAGCATTGTTGACTTCTGAAAATGATGGTGGAGCAGCTGTGTGGAACAAGGTTTCTGTATATTGCTGGGAATGCACTCATCAAATGACTTCTGAGGCTGACTTTTTTGCCTTCAAGGGATTTCTGTAGGTTTCAGTCTGTTCATAGTTGGTAAACTTGTAAATGTTTGGATTGTTTGTTTGATTTTTCTCCTCACAGACTTGGGAAATGGGCTTCCAGGCTGAGGTGTCCCTGGTAGGTCAGCTGCTGTAAGTTTCCTCTCTGATTGAGGCCTTAAAAGGACAGTTGGCATAAATATTAGTCTATGGGGGAGAACTGATCCTGTGAAGCCTCGAGATGTTGAGGATGCTTGAAAAACTTCCAGTGGCCTGGGGAATTTTCACTCTCAACAGGCAGCAAACAGGAATGCACAGTCTCTGCTCTTTAGAGTACAGGTGGCTCAACCACGGTGTTTTGGGTTCGGTTTTCTCTTTTTTGGAAGTTCACCTTCTTTTGTGTCAGGGCTGTGTGGCATGAGTGCCCCGAAGCTGTGCCCTGCTCAGCAGGATCAGGTGTGTGCAGGGCTCTTGGGGCTGACCTGGAGGGCTGCTCTGGCCCCCTGTCACAGCCATCTTGGGGTCCCTGGCTCTGGCTCAGAGGCCTCGCTGGGGAGAGCGGTCATGGTCTGTCTGAAACTCCGTGCCAGCGTCCCCCTCCCCAGCTCGCCGAAGCGTGTGGCGTGTGACCAGCTGTGTGAGAGTTTTGGTGCGTAGCTGACAGCATTGGGGAAGTTGTCTCCTGTTGCTCTCAGCTATGTCTAAGGTCAACTAGCTCTTTGAGTTGAGCCTCAGGAGTGGTTTTGTGTTGCTCGTGAAGACTGATGCAGCATGGCAGTTGCTGAGGCGCTGAATGGATAGTACAGCGACTGAGCTTTTCACAAGAGAGCTACTGAGCTTCTTTAAACAGAGCTGTCCATATGTCAATGAAAGAGCTTCTGTTACTTATTAGGATCATGTAGCAGTTGCGTCACAGTGGCAGATAATGTAACTCATCTCCCATCAGCAGGAGGAAACTGTGGTGCTATAGTCGCATTCTCTTGGTAGGTTCATTCTGGTTCCTTTTCGAGATGTTGTTCTAAATACTTACCTCAGGTGAAAACCACTGAGCATTGATGCTGTACTGTTCTCCATGAAGCTGGTAGAGATTCTACCATTTATGCAGCTAGGGGAGAAGAGTACGATGGTCTTGCCATGGTAGAACGACAGTAGGGTGAAATTAATGGTGCCCCACCAGTCCTATGTTGGGAATCACAGTATTTTGTGACTTGTAATGGTGATACATGACTTGGCATTAATGAAGCCATTGGTGTTGAATGTTGTGTGGAAGGACTGTTGATGATGCTGCACAGAGGAGGGCTCTGGTTTGTGAAGATTATGTATAGCAGGAGGGTAGGATGAGAATAGGGATGTGCATTTTTCCTCCCAGTCTTGGAACAGGGTTTCCAACATCACCTTGTAAACTAAGGTGTTTGAAAAGTGTCTTGCCTGTGATTTGTCTCTGAAGAGTAGGAGCCCTGCTTTGCACGTAAGCTCGTGCTGTCTTCCTCAGTTCCAGAATGTCTGACAGCACTGAATCATTTTGTCTGGTATTTAAGGACAAACCCTTAGCTGCAAATTAATGTTGCTCCATTATAACCAGTGGAGCACTGCAAATTGATTTGTCTGAAGAATGCTCCTCCCCCTCTACTCTTCCCTGGTGAGGCCTCATCTGCAGTCTTGTGTCCAGTTCTGGGCTTCCTAGCTCAAGAGGGATGGGAAACTTCCATCAAGATGATCAGGGGACTGGAGCATCTTCCTTATGAGGAGAGGCTATGGTACCTGGGGCTGTTCAGCCTGGAGGAGACTCAGGGAGAACTTCCATTAAGACCTACAAGTATTTAAAGGTGTTCATCGAGGGGATGGGGCAACACTTTTCTCTGTAGTGTCCAGTGATAGGATTAAGGGTAATGGACAAAACCTGGAACACACGGTTCCACTTAAACATAAGGAAAAACTTCTTTACTGTGAGGTGAGGGAGCCCAGGCCCAGGCTGCCTGAAGGGTATGGAGGCTCCTTCTTGTGAGGTTTCCAAACCCACCTGGACATGTTGCTATGCCCCCTGAACGGGGGGAACCTGGTTTAGCAAGGGGTTGAACTAGCTATTCCTTAGAGGTGCCTTCCAACCCCCACTATTCAGTACTTCTGTCATCATCTCCCCTAATCTCATGTATATAGGCCTAGAGGCAGAAACAACTGTATTCTGAGGGGCTTCCTCACTCTGCCAGCTCCGGAATCTGAATGTTATCTGGCCAAATGCCCAGGACTAAACAATGTTCTAAACATGGTTTCACAAGTAGCTTGTAAAGGGAAAGAAAAACCCCAAACTTTTCAGACTTTTAAATAGTTCTCTTCTATTATTTTTTTTATCCATCCAAAATGATGTCTTTCACTTCTGCTTTGTTTGCTGAATACAAATCCGTACTTTCCAGTAATTAACTGCAGGGCTCTTTGACCCTGACTTTGTTGAAACGTACCTCTGATGTGAAAGTAACCCAAAGTCTTACTGGTTTTCCCTTCATACCTGGTGTGTATTACATGTGCTGGTATTCCCTTTCTTGTCTGCAGATCCAGAGCCTTGTCTTCCTGTTAATCCTTTGTTTAATAGTTTCTCTTAATGGATGATGCCTTTTGAGCACATGCCAACACATGTGTTTAAATATGTTTGAGAGTGAACGTATGGAAATATTTGCTGGACCGTGTTCTGCACTGGGCTTACCGGTCCAGGTGAAGACTCAGCAGTGGAGTGTGTGAGGATGGCAGAGGATGGGTCCAAATGAGTGATCAGAGCAGCATGTTGAGTCTCACCACATGGAGAAATGTTATTGACCACAGGAATACCGTGTCATCTTCCTGCCCTGCGGATGCATGGGCAGCTGTTTAAGCCGAAAGCCAACTGGTGTGGCATGGGGTGGTCTCTCCTGTGTGGAGCAGCGGACAGAATTGCCAGCTGCTGTTTACCACCTCAGCCTCTGCCCCGTGGCAAGGTGCTGCCTGTTACTCAAGCTTCACGCTGTTTCTCTAAGCGAGCCTTGTGATACCTTTAACTTAGGAGTTAACCAATCTGAGGTCTGGGTGGGCCTCCTGCCAGTTCTGGATTTGCTTGTGTGGGAAACTGCTCACCACTTTTAGCATAAGAAGTTTTTTAAACTGAGTTTTTTCTCCCCCTGTTTTTAATACAGCCACAAAACAAAATCATAACCTTCACGAAAATAAACATGCGTGCTTTGACCAGCCAGCTGGGGCCCTGTCATGCTTTATGATGCATAACTTGCCGGGACTGTAATTTCTTAGGAAAACAGTTAAATATTGGCAACTATGAGATGCCAGCACACATTGAATGACCAGAATGAGCTATTTTAGCTACAGATGAGGATCAGAAAAAAAGAGTAATTTATTCCCAATGTTCACGGAAGTTAATGCAAGATGAAAATCCTAATTTGAACTCCTTGGCTTCCTTCTCCCAAGCTGTTCAGGGTTCTTGCGTTGTGTTTACTAGAGGCCATGCCAATTTGGTTTGCCTGCCTGGGAACCTTCAAGGTGCTTTAGATTAATTAAACTGTGCTTGCCTTTGTGTCATAGTGTAACCCCAACTTTGTACATAGGCTTTACTGGCATCTACCTAGAGACAGATGTTTAAAAGGGTGGTTGTCCTGGAAGGTGACAAGAGTTTAGTTTTGGGAAATGTGAGTATAGAATGTGAATTTTCAGTCAGGTAGTTTTAACTTGATTGTTTTAAATAGTAACTCCAGTAAAAATCGTATCCTGAAGTGATTCTGTGAAGATGTGTTAGACCAGGGAGTTGCTGCTGAAGTCTTCGTAAACTGCTTTTTAAAAATTAGAAAACTGACTTTGAGCCATGAGTAAACTTTTCCGCTAGTGAAATGTGGGACTTGTAAACCTGTCTAGTTCAGTCAATTACAAATGAAGGTCAAA
Source organism: Colius striatus (assembly GCF_028858725.1). Classification (NCBI taxonomy): domain Eukaryota; kingdom Metazoa; phylum Chordata; class Aves; order Coliiformes; family Coliidae; genus Colius; species Colius striatus. The sequence continues at coordinate 122,325,769 of NC_084760.1, forward strand.
AGCCTACTAGTCCTTCCCTCCAGCCCGAGAAGGTTGCCATCCCTGTCTGCCCTGGCGTGTGAGGAATAGGCTGTGGCTCTGCTTTAAAGTGAGGTAGAATCCAGGAACCTTTAATACAGAAGAAATCTTATTGCACACCAGCAGCGTTTGAGTCACTTGATGAGTGACACAGAAAGCCTCGGTTCTAACTTACATTCAGTGGTCTTCATTTGATGTAGGATATACTCCCTTGCAAACTGCATTGCTTGGAATTTTTGGTTTATTTGATCAGAGAAAAAAGCAGAGTTTCACCATCAATTGAGCAGGTGGCGTTCCTTTGGTTAACTCACGTTCTTTGTTCACATTTGTTGCATTGGTAAACACACAGCTCGTCATTTTTGGCAGGAGTTCCCCACAAAGATATCCTCAGTGTTTGTTCTTCATTGTGGCCCTTAACATAGTTAAGTTTATTGCATTATTTTTTTTTTTCTAGAAGGAACGATCTGCCAAGATAGGTATTTTGTTTGTTATGATGCAGATGTATTTTTTTGATACCTGTATGAAAAGGTTACTTCATCCCTTGGTATTTCATGAGTTACTGGGCACGTGTCAGCTATCGCTTGTTATGTATTTCCCATATGGTTAAAAGCAGCTATGGAAGCCAGAGAAGTGGTTTAGCTCTGTCCTCAGTGCCTTGTTCCTTGCTAAAGGTAGTTTTCTGGTGTGTGCATGCTCTTCTGGCAGACACACCAGGCATCTTACTTTACAGCTGGTAGTCTTCTATTTGCTGTGCCATAGTCCAGACCGGGGAACCATTGCATTTACTACCCCTCAGTGAGCTGCAGGCTTTTTGTTTTCTTTCCTTTTTTTTTGTTTTATTATCAGAGCCTGAGAGCTGTGTCTAAATTCAGCCTCTGATTTAAGGTATATTTCAGGCTAAGGAATACATAATATTGTGTCACTTTTGCTGGGGCTGTGATCTTTACTTTTATGACTTCCTGTGTTTTGCTTCGCATTTACAGTTGTTTTATACCTTGTAAGATCAGGCAGGAGGGGATAGTTGTCCTTCAGTAGTTACTAATAATGGCTAGAACGTGATTAGTGCTAATGTTAACCATCTAATAGTAATGTTCCTGGCAGGCTTTTTGGTTACACCACTGTAATATGGAGTGAAAAATTAGTGTCTTGAGCCTCGGAGTAAGCTGAGCAGTACATTTAACTGAGGATTGCTGGACGGAGACTCCAACTTGGGAGTAACGACTTGAAGAAAGTGGCTTTAATATCAACCGTTGTTTCATACCACTTGTCTCTTTACAAAGAGAAGGCTGATAGCAGCTCCTTGCTGCGTGTTCTTCAGGTTCATCTTTTCCAGTAGCAGCTGGACTAGGCAAGCGGGAGGAAACACAGGGCAGTGATCCTGCCCACAAGAAGTCATAGGCTACAGACTGAAAGAAGGATGTTTGTTTTCTCCATTTGCCATTTGGTTCCATGATTTGGGAAGGAAGGCAGTCAGAGCAGGTCAAGTTACTTGAGGGATTTGTGAGTCCGCAGAGTTCTATGTTTGTGCAGGGGATACATCATAGCTGAGGTACAGATGACCACAGAGAAGGGAACTTATTGGTGTTTATTTTAAGGGTGATTAATAGACTTTGAAGGTTTTTTTCATGTTTCTGAATTCATAGAAGGAAGCTCTATCAAAACAACTGGCACCCGATGTAGAAGGAATAATGCCATGTTAAGTCTTGTGCTGTGTAACCACAAGAACTGTTTTCACCCATTGGCAACCGTCTCTGTGTTATCTGCAGAAGAATGATGAAATTTTAGCTGTTGCAAAAGAAAAATAAAGTTGTTTAAGAGGACCAAGTAAACCTGTATCCCAATGTGGTTGTTCCCAGCTCTCCATACACAAGGATTGCCAATGTTTGTTGCTAGCCATCATGGGAATCTTCTGGTACCAGCATGTCAGCAAGAATTAAACCTAGCAAATGTCTTGTCATCTGACTGCTGTCTCACTGTCTAGGTTTGATAACATTTAATTCAGAATGAAAAGAAGAAAAGAGTCACTAAGAAACTCTTTATTTGACTGGTCTACATAAAGCCCCCGATACAGGACACATGTGGAGCCACCAATGTCTTTTACTTCAGAGTGGTCTGCTGTTGTCAGTACTTTGACCCAGTGCCACCATCTCAACAAATGAGGATTATTTTCTTCTGAAGCACTTATTTCAAAACACTTTGTCCCCAGAGAGAGAAAACAAATTGTTTACACAAGCAAACTAATAGTGGAGAATTAAACACCCACACTTCCTTTCTCAGGAGTTCCCCTGCTCGTGGTTTCGATGAACTCCTCAATCCAGCGGGGAGAGAAAAACTTCCAGTAGCAATCAAGTGGGCTTTGATGTGACTGCTGATGCTACTGAGGAAGCAAATTTGGTGATGAGGATATTCCCTGTACCACTGGGGGATCAAAAATAGGTTGGACAGAGAAGGGAAAAGTGATCATTTGAAAATCTAGAGATGGGAAGGACCTTCTTTCTTTCTTGTCTGGCTGAAGAGAGACTGGGAGAAGCTTTAAGCTTTTCTCTTTACTGTGAGAGCGAGTTGGTGGCTATAGCATCAAAACCTCCCTCTTTATGTGTGGGAGCATAGGATGTCCTGGACTTTTGAGGGAATTGAGGAAAGAAGCAGATAGATGAGTTACTGGTGTGATGATCATGGACCACCTTCTTAAATACAGATGTGATGTTGGAAGAAAAGTGGGAAGGATTAGAAGGCTGCTCAAACCTTTGTAAAATGACAGATATTGGAGATGTCATGTAACAAAGTACAGCTGTCTTTCCAGGATCCAGGATCTTCTGCAGATGGCTAGGGAGAAAGGGGCAGAACAGGAGAATCTCTCAATTCACCTCTAAAAACCTGCCCCTCCCCATTTCTGCCTTCCTTCCCAAATAATGGATTGGCAATTGGATTGGCAGATGGAGAACTTAGAGGTACAGGAAGAAAGCTGGCAAACTTATGGCATTTCATCCCCAGAGATACAGCTGCAAGACAGAGGGCAAGTTGGTTGTAGGCCCTGGGCTAGGAGAGACTGAGGCTGGTGAGGATAAGCAGAGTGAGAGGAAAGAGCCGATGGTGGACAACCTGATAGAAAAAGGGAAGAAGGGCAGGAAAACTACAGTAAACTTTGCTTTGTTGATGAGTTGTGAGTCAGCACTGACAGACGATGGTGGAGGTACCTCAGATGCTTATCAGAGGGTGAAGTTAGAGGTCAGAAGTAACAATTGTCCTCCGAAGGAGGATCTAGAAGAGCAACATGAGGACAGGATGACCTGTGTTTACGTGACTTCGAAGTTACCCAGATCTTGACCCGAGTCAGGAAGCTTGGCTGGGACTAACATTGTCAATCCCATGGCATATATACAAAAAACAGGAAGAGGAGTGGAATTAACTTGGGACAGATACTTCAACAGCATTCATCTTTCAGTTTCCTGGGTTTCATTGGTGTGTGTGATATCCCTTTTCTTTTCACTATTTAATATCTTTTCCATAAAAAAATAGTACAGAAGATGAAACAATAAACAGTGTTTATCAAAATAATGTGTCATGTTTGGCCTCTCTCATTTATTTACTGGAAATGTGTTTAGAAACCAAACTGTAGACTCTAAATATGAGTGTATGAAACTTCCTTGTCCCTCAGAAAGAAAAAAACACCTCCCAAATGAATCCCCTATCTCCTGCAGTAAGCAGTAATTGGATGACAAAGCAAAAAACAAGCCACAGTTAACCTTTCAGGCCATAGTTGATCAGAGTTGTGGGTGCATTTTCTCAAACCAATCACTTTTTATAACCGGTCTTGATTTTGGGGATTTCAGTTTTCTTTCTAATTGTGTCGAGTAGTTCAGTCAGGGACCAGTACCTTGCGTTAAGCTGTCTGCAGACTTTCCTCTGAAGGACTGTAAAGTTGTCCTGTTTACACCTCTAGCCTGCCCTCAACCGGATCTTCAAACAGACGACAGTTCAAATTGAGTTTTTCCTCCCTGGGATCTTGTTTGTCTGTGTGTATTTGAGTTTTTTTACTTCTAGTAACATTATTAAAACGTCTAGGCATTTCATCTCCTATGGTGTATGTGTGGCACAGCTAACAGACAATGAAAACGCTGTGCTCTGGAATTGATCCTGCCTGACATCTTGTCACACTTGCACGGCAGTGAATGGACTCACAGACGTGGATCAGTCAGGTTTTTCCACTCTTGATAGTCAAAGAGTGGTTCAGGAACAAATGAACACATTTGGAGCTTGATGGTAGCTTTCCCTCTTCCTAGTACAGGTGAACAGCAGTGCCTTGTAGTAGTAGTCCACCAGTCTGTGTCTCTAAAGCCAAGACAAAGAGTGATGCAAGCTTTCTGCATTGAGTAGCTTGTCTGTTTGTTGCTAGTGGACCCTCACTAGGTTAGGTCAGTGAAAACTCTGGTGTTGGCATAAGTGTTTTGCTGTCTGGTGTATTTACATGGGAGCTCTTTGTGTGGAGAGCATTGAGTTTGGAAACACATGAGCAGGCGTGTCAAAAATTGACCCTTTCAGGATCCCAGAATTCCAGCATATTTGCACCAGCTGTCCCTGAGCACTTCCTCTGCTTATTTTAGAACAGAAAAGGGAAGTTCAATCGCTCTACTGTTTTTCCCATGTATTTAGAGTTAGAGAAATGTTCCCAAATCACTCACTAGGTGAGCTGCCCCTTTTTTGGTATGTGTTTTCCAGGCATAGATAAGTAATAGTTGTGGATTTTTTAGTCAAGTTGTCCCTGTAGAAAAAGGATGTCCACACTTTTCTTAGTCCTGATACATAGCTCGAACAGTACATTGAATTGCTCAGAGTTCGGAGTGTTTGGCACCTGGGGCTGCTTTATCACCCAGCTTGTTTGAGTGTGTATACAGTGTGTACCGTTTACTAATAAATACAAAGCTAAAAGTCTTAATAATGATTTAGGCTGACATGATGCTTTTTGCTTCTGTGCTTTCTGTTGAGTCATGGAAATGTAGTAATTCCTGTGCGATGAAAAGTAAAAATGGCTTTTGGAGTGGTGGAGATGGAGTCAGGGAGGGCTCACTGCAAAGCAAAGACAGTCTTACAAATGCATTTATCTGATATGCCCAGAGGCAAACCGCATCGACATACAATCATTCTCTTGTAAGAGATGTGGTGATATCCTTCACGATTAAATACTGTGCCAAGGGAAATGACTTGGGGTTTTATTCCTTTTCAGTCATGTGGAAAGTATGCCACAGGAGCAAGCAGGAAGAGGTGATTTAGTGGAAGAGAGGAAGGAGAAGCTGTTTGGAAGAGGTGCAGAGGGACAGCATTAGCAGCAATAGTAATCCCTTTGGTAGTGTGCCATGTTCAGCAATGCTCAAGGACTGGAGTTTTTGAGGAGGTCAGTGTTTGCCTAACTGTTTCTTCTTGGAAAGAGTGATAAAATGTCTATTTGTGGCAGAAGGTGCAGTCAGGCTGACTCCTGCCTGCTTTTCAGGTGCTTTCATTTCTGCGTTTATGACTTCAGCATAGATAAACAAAGTGGGTAGACAGCTGTGAGTGAGGTGGCAGATCTGTCCAAAACCTAATGGGACTTAAAACCTCTCCTGAGAGTGTCATGCTGAAACAAGTTCAAAATAATTCCTCTTTAGTCTTGTAAAAGGCTACAAGGGGCACGAAATGGTGTATCAGCAGCTGGCAGGTAACTGAACCTTATTTCACTGATCAGAATATTTGCACATCACTTAATTCTGCTTATTGCCTTTAACAACCTCATAGCCCTTCTGCCTGTATGTGTAGTGAGTGTCTATCTTTTTAAGATGTTTTGTTTTTTAGCTCACGATGGGTAGAAATGCTGTTGTTTGCTGATACCGTACTGGTGGCAATCAGGCTTTCTTCAGGGAAGTGGCTCACCCAAACTCATCCTGTTCAGGTAACAGGGATCAAGGTGAAAACTTTTAAAAGTAAACGTTGAAGGAAAATGAGGTTGATTGGGGAATTTTTGTTATTTCCAAGCCTTTTTGAAGACTTTGGTTAAAATTACAAAGTACGTGAATATGAAGTTGTGTGAGGAGCATCTTGTCATTTGTGCTGTAGGCATTGTTTGTTTTCTGCAGCTTACAAGTCCTTGAATTATTTTAAGAAACAAAAAAAAAAATACTGAAAACCTTTTCTGCAGCCAGGAGAATTATGGAAGTTAAGAGTCCTTTTTGCATAATCCCCTCACTTTTTGCTTGTGGATACAGCTGTGCTAACACAATGCAATGTTTGAGTTGAGAGTGCTGCAAAATCCTGGCACGAATGAGAGTTTTCAGACTGAGGCTCTCATTTGATAGGTTTTTCAAAGTGACACTGTGCTCAGTTGTATCTGTGTCCCTGGAAGCAGGCTTTCAGTTGACTTCTCAGAGGAAATACTTTCAAAAGGAAAAGTTTAATTCAGCCAAGAATCAGATAAGGTCAGAGTAAGGAGACAAACCAGAGCTTTGTAGTTAAGAGCTGAGCGCAGCCCGCTCCATGGGGCAGCGTGAATGTGCCAGGAGAACGGGCAAACAAAATGCACCAGGAAGCTTAAATTTTCTGAAAATCTGAATTTCTGTTTATATCTCTCAGCATTTCTCAAGTATGGGGTTGTATTTTAGAAGGGTTTTTTTCCCCTATTTTAAGGAACATTTAATTGTGTTTATCCTTCCTGTTTCTGGCTTCTTAACTCACCAGAAAATGGGCTCACTGAGTTGATGGCAATCTAAAAAATACTGTGTATCTAGAAAAGAGAAGACTAGGCGAAGACCTCATTAACACTTATAAGCACTTAAAGAGTGGATGTCAAGAGGATGGGATGACACTTGTTTAATATTCTCTAGCTATAGGGCTAGGGGTAATGGACATAAGGGTGTGGAGGCTCCTTCTCGGGAGGTTTCCAAAGCTGCCTGGACATGTTCCTGTGCTCCGTGATGGAAGGGAACCTGCTGTAGCAGAAGTTCAGACTAGATGGTCATTAGAGGTCCCTTCCATCCCCCAATATTCTATGATAGTTGCAATTAAAATGAGAATGTGACAGGATGCTAATTCACTGTAAGTTTTGGAGTACATATGTAGGAAGCCCTACCTAGTTTCTATGCATATCTCGTATGAGACAGTAGGGATTGTGTTTCAGTTCCTCTACTGAACCCTGTTAGTGGCAAAGTGGATATTGACAGGTATTAATTGACATTAATCTCCCAACACCAGTTGACACCTAAGGTCTGGACTGGTATTTGTTTGCGTGGTGTTGTTTCTGTGAGTGTCTGTGCTCAGTGGTTGCATCACTGTTACAGTTTGCGGAGGGAAGAGGACAGCCAGTTTCTACAGTGGGAAGACTTATGTTTAAAATTCAAAAAAGTGGGTTCTGCTAATTCTATTGGTTGGTCAGCAAAAGGAACGCTGCAGATCTCTCCTCTTTCTTCATCAGTGACATTAATGGAGTCTCTTCTTTCTTATCCCTTTGTCAGTATTTGTAAACAAAGACTTTTTTCCTCAGACAGATCTTGCTAGCTTGGCCAAGAGGGCAAAAAATCACAGTTAGGAACAGAAAGCTTGTGCAGTTGTGTAGCCTCAATTCCTTAGGAAACGGAGCAGAGGTGGGATGAAAAGTAATGTGAGCAGGGACTTAAATGCCCTGAATCGGTATGGCCTTTGCTTTCCAGCTGAGTGAAGGAATACAGACTTTCCTCTTTGCTAGGACTTTTAGCTAAAGAAAAAGGAATGTTTTACATTTTAAAAGCAAGGTTGGAAAGAGGGGAGTAAAGAGAAGGATTCCAAGAAGTCCAGGAAGATGATGGTTGGCACTACTACAGTTAAGAACATATAAAATCATAGAATCGCAGAATCATAGAATGGTAGGGGTTGGAAGGGACCTTTAGAGATCATCTAGTCCAACCCCCCTGCAGAAGTCAGTCCTCCCAGTTTGGTGTCATCAGCGAACTTGCTGAGGGTACCCTCTGTCCCCTCATCCAGGTGGTTGATGAAGATGTTGAATGAGACTGACCCCAGAACCCATCCCTGTGGAACTCCACTGGCCACAGGCCTCCAACTCGACTCTGTGCCATTGATCACCACCCTCTGGGCTCTGTCATTCAGCCAGCTCTCCATCCACCTCACCCTCCACTTACCCAAGCCACACTGCCTGAGCTTTCTGATGAGGATGTTATGGGAGACAGTGTCAAAAGTTTGCTGAAGTCAAGGTAGATGGCACCTGCTGCTCTCCCCTCATTTAGCCAGCTGGTTATGCACTCATAGAAGGCATCGGGTTGGTCAAACAGGATTTCCCCTTGGTGAAGCCATGTTGACTCCCCCTGATAACCATCTTTTCCTTCATATGTTCAGTGACAACATTCAGGATGAGTTGTTTGATCACTTTTCCGGGGATGGAGGTGAGGCTGACCAGCCTGTAGTTTCCTGGGTCATTCTTCTTGCCCTTTTTGAAGATCGGTGTGACATTGGCCTTTCTCCAGTCCTCAGGCACCTCGCCTGTCCTCCATGATTGTACAATAATGATGGAGAGAGGCTTAGCAATCACATCAGCCAGCTCCCATCAGGACCCATTGACTTGTGAGCTTTAAGCTTGGCCAACAAGTCTTTAACTTCTTCCTTTTCCACCCAGGGCAAGTCCTCTGCTGTCCTGGCCATCCTGTTATCCTTGCCGGACTGGGTGTCCCGAGGGCCAGCCTTGGCCATAAAGATTGAAGCAAAGAAGGCATTCAGTACTTTGGCCTTCTCTGCATCCTCAGACACCAGGGCACCCTCAGCGTTTAGCAGTGGAGCCACATTCCCCCTGGCCATCCTTCTGCTGCTGATGTACTTGAAAAATGCCTCATTACTGTCCTTAACATCCCTGGCTAAATTTAATTCTAGAAGGGCTCTGGCCTTCCTAGTTGCACCCCTGCATGCCCTGGCAATGTTCCTATACTCTTCCCAAGAAGCCAGCCCCTGTTTCCACCTCTCATAGATGGCTGCTTTCTGCCCGAGTTGGTTTTCAAATACCAAATAAAATAGCAGGAAGGAAAGTAGGAGCTGTTCCTACAAGAAGTCAGAGGTCTTGACTACATTCAGGTGCCTGAATGGTTCTCTGGCATTCCTGTGTAAATGAAAACCAGGGGAAGAAGGGAATGGAAGAAAGATGAGAAGCACCAGGTTTTCCAACAGATACTTGCAGAAGTGTCGTTATCTGTGAAGCGGCATTGCATTTCACAAGAATTCTCCAGGCAGACAAATCATTCCTTTTCCCTTCCCCGTCTTGTCTTTTGCATGGCCAGGCTTTGTCCTGGAGAGCTGTGGGGATATGCATCACTGCATATTGCCTGCAGGGAGACTGGCCCTGCCAGAGAGGAACCCCATGTGTTTCGGAGCAGCGGGCACCAGTCTGGAGCACCTGATGCCCTTCCAGAGACAAGAGCTGTGGAGACTGCTAAGGAGGTGAAATGCTGACTGCTTCAACACAGAAAAGGCTGCCTTCCAGATGGCTAGACAAAAGGTCGCATGAATTATACAGTGAGTTGTCTCCTGCAGCTTTTGATGACATTTTCAGAGGGGTTTCTGAGCAGCCACCCGGGCAGCCTCTAGGCAAATGTATCTAGACTCTCTGCCCCAGTTATGAAAACACAGAGAAACGAGAAAATGAGATCTACAGAAGAAGACATGATTTGCTATCTTTCTTCACCCTGCTTCCCAATTAAAGGTGGGAGATTTTTCCTTTCCAACAGCCTCACACTGTCTGAACTCAACAAAGACAACTTCAGTGTTTTTTCATCCTGTTTTGGATCTGAATAAGCATCAGATGTGAGCAACTGTGTAGAGAAATGAAGCCTCCCGATGACAGCAGGTTTGTTTTTCCAGCAGTGGTTTCTGTGCACTTGTGGAGGCACCTCTGGATTCCAAAGTGGAAGACCAGTAGGGGCCCACCCTCAGTTTTTTTGGAGTGATGCACCGCTATTTTACCAGTGGGTCTTAGTGTCTGTTTGCATATTGAGTGGCTTAAAAAAAAGGATATATACTAAGAAAAAAAAGTAAAAAAGAAACCACTAACAACAGTGTTTCCCACTGTGCTGATTTTAATCAGAAATGCTAAAGACTACTTAAACTTGGAACCAGCATTTAGGCTACCCTAAGTCGGTTTGAAATGACACTGAGCACAAAGGCTGGCATGGATTGATTTGCTGGTCCTGTGGAGTTAGGAGGAGGGACTCGAGCTCAGCTGAGGCCTGGAGTTACAGTCATCCAGACAGTAATAATATTACATAAATAGTAACAATAATAGCAGCTATGGAAAAGTTTAGAGCTTTGGAACCTCTTACAAGCTGAATAAGCAGTGGTTTTGTTTGAAGCTTTCCTCTTAGTCATACTGCTCTTTGAAAGGCAAACTGTGTACTTGTGTGTTTGCATTCCTCTGTATGTCCGAGTGTGGATGCTTATAAACTTCGGTTCTGTTTGGAAATAAGCTGAATGTCAGAATCTTGCCATGGTCTTGTTTTGGTAATGGGATTGCATGCCGACATCCTTGTGGTTTAATTAAAAAAGAATCAAAAAGCATTAGATTTCCTGTGAAGGGGTCATTGTTTGACAGTGGAGTGATTAATGGCTGGGACTAGAGATGCACACACACCCGCATGGCCTTGCTCCTAAACCCCTGATGTAACCTTGCAATTAAAAAACTCTAGGTTGTTTAGAATAGCCAATGTAAAATCCTTTAAAACGTCTGATGCTTCCCAGAGTGCAGAAACAGTTCTGTACTGTGTGCATGCAGCCAGTGAGGACACAGAGCTTAACCGATTGACCGTGGCGTCCACCCGCTTCACTGGACTCCAGTCCCTTACGGATTGCTGCAATCAAGTTATTTAGACAGACTTTAGGTTAAGCAACATGGATCACAATGCTTCAGAGCCTCATCAGGAATGTATTCCTTTAAACATACTGGTTTACAAACAAAGTTTGATTTTTGTCTTGGTTATCCTTTGGTGTCTGGCTTTTCACAGGAATGCAGGATTTGGGATTTTTCTTTAAACCTTTAAAGTCTGCAGAGTCTGCTTGGAAAACAGGCCGGCTCCTGAGCTTCCTGCCGTGTCTGCTTTTTAACCAGAATCCATGTGGAAAAATGTAACCTTTTCCAGTGCTTTTGTGGTAGGACCTCTGGAAGCAGAGTGAACAATTTAAAGCTTCCTGCTACATGTTAGAACCAAGAGAAAATGTGTCTTTTCTTCTGCCTCTTGCCCTTTTCCAGCTCTTGTGCTTGCCCCAGCTTTTCAGTGAACCTTTTTCTTTTCAGCTCCTCTTCCTCCTTGGTCCTGTTTCCCCTTGTCAGTGCTGACTCATAAGACGTTAGATGGAAGCAGAAGCATGTGTGTATGTGTGTGCGGGGGGTGGTGGGCATGTGCCAAATTTTGTTAACTGCCAGCGTTCTCTGTCCCAACTGCTTTGTTTTCCTCAATCTGCATCTGCAGCCGTGCACTAAACTCGATTTTCAGTGCTGCTCCATGCTACTTACGTTGTAATTTCTGTTTTCATCAAATCAAAGGCTGTGTCTCTTATCTTAGCCTGTAATGTTTTGCATCTACAGTGTTTGCCATTTGAGTAACTGAAACTCCCAATGTAACTACCTGCTATGTGGTCAGTAAATGTGTAGAAGAGTTAGGCCTCTTACATGCAATTATAAACTCACTGTTAAAAATCCTAGAAGGACCTTTTAGCCATGGAACTTGGCTCCTGCTTAGTTCAGAGGTTTGTTCACAAATAACTGTTGTGAATTGGTTGTGGCTTTAGAGGAACTCCGCTAATCCGTGGGAGCTCAGCACATGATATTTCACATTATGTGTGTATCCTCCAGAAACACGTTGTTATATTCTTCTGGCTGTTAAATGGTTGGTTCGGTTCACCTGATAGTTAAAAATGTATCTTCTTCCTGACTGCGTCTTCATTTTCTTACTTGGACATTACTTTCGGGAAACTTCATTGCGTTTTAGGAACTTCAAGCAGGATTTTTTGGGGGGTGTTTGGTATCAGTGGGTTTGTTTTTTCTGGTAATGGGAGGTTTTTTTCTTACATTCATGATACTGTGTTGTCTCCATTGTTCTTTTTTTTTTTTTTTCCCCCTCCTGGTCAGATGCACTAATACTGTCATATTTGACAGCAGATTATAGTGATATCTAACATTTTGTTCTATTTGTACTTCAGGCAGAGGTCAAGCAAACAAACAAAGCAATTATTATGTGTTAGCATTCTTTTTTAATGAGCCCATTAAAGTGTACTCAGAGCATCAGCTGTGTAGAGAAGGGAGAAACGTGGAATGTTGGGTAGCACTGTCTTTTTTGAAGGAATTTATGAAAAAATAATATAGAAAAGGAATATTTCAGGACTGTGTTAGGAAACAAATGGTACCGTGTTGTTGACAGAAAGGGTTTTGGCAGAAAGCTTGTTGTGACTGTTTCTGTGGCTTAGAAAGGAATTTCCTACAGATCGACTAAGTATTAAAAAATGTCTCTACTTTTAGGAGTTGAAGGCATACAGTGGAGTCTTCCCAGAGAAGATGTCGTCTTTGACAATGAAAGCACGTCTGGACAAAAGAGGAAGCTTCTTTAAGGTAAGTGGGATACTTATACAGAACATAAAATACAAGGGTTTGTGTGAAACGAGTGCTACAGCATGTGCTGTGCAGTCAGTGATACAGAGCAAGCCTTTTCTGTACAACAGGAAGCACTTCGTCAAGCATCTCATTTTATAGGTAGTATTTGTGGTTAGGTTAGCACCTAGTTATTTCCTCTGCATGTTGTTCTCCTGTGCATTGAACAGAGTATTTAATGTAAAACAGCTTCTGCTTTTCTTTGCTGCTGGTGCTGAGAACATAAGCTTTATTATGTACAGGCATAAAATTACCAGAGCTTTCATTAACTAAATTTATGTATCTTAAAATTGCAGCACAGATTTGTGATTTCCATTATGGGACTGAGAATTGCTTTTACTTCCTTGCCTATTTTAAGAAAAATTGGTGTGGGGGGGGCTCCTTGTTTGTGTGTAATCTGAACAAAAATACTGTCTTTGTATTCTTGGTGTAGATTTCAGTCCCTTTTGTGATTAGGTACTTTTGCTGTTTTTTAAAGCCTAAGCACATCTTGTTTGAAATCATCAAGAAGATAGTGTTTAATTCACTGCCATACTATACTCTCAGAAATCCAGCAAGGCAGATGTCTGTGTCTTCAAATGCCTACATACTTTTAAAGAAACACAGTGCTTAAGTTACTCAGCCCAGCCTTGCTGGATGACACAGGCACTGAAAGCCAGCAGTTTTGTTCTGGCACGAGTGTGCTTATAGAGTGAAAACAGAAATATTTCTGCTATGTATTTCTGTGTTCTGGGGGCTGTTTTGAGATGTCCAGTGGCTTACAGTGCACCTAACACAGCGTATTCCAGTGACAGCTATATTTCAGGCAAGAGCCTCTCTTGTCTCTCCCCAGTTCCATCACGGAATACAGGTGATGCCTGGCAATACAGGACAGGGGTCAGGAAGGCAGGACACGGCACCGCTCTCCTAATGCCCCTGGGAAATGCCTGGTAGTGCAGACGTGGTTGAAGGCCTCTCTCAGAGCTGTGGGAGGTAGAGCCCTCAGTTGAAGCACCGTAAAATACTCCCTGGAACTCATTAGAAATGCATTGTCCCCTGGGTGTGAATATCTGATTTTTGTCCCTCTACCCTCATTACAAATGGAAAACGGAACCTTGAGAACTGCTCGAGAAAGGATGTAGTTCAGATTGTCTGCCTACAGTTGTTAGGTTTTGTGCATCTTCTGTGGTCACTCCACGTAGTTACAAATCATTTCTGTTTCTAGGAACTTATGTGAAGAATTCAACTTGATGACTTAATTTTGCTTTTTCTCTGTCACAATGCGAAAGTAAGCACAGACCACTGTGTATTTGCTTCCGCCTCCTGCTCCATGTGAGGTTTGATGAGGCTTCGAGGGATCAGCTGGGGGGCTTTCTGGGCTGACTGTTTCCTAGAGGAGTGTGGGAACATGTTTTCATCTTTTTATATGACAGAGAGAGACTTTATACAGTGGAGAGACTTTGCAGAACTATCATCTTTGACTGGCATCACAAAAAGCAGAGGTGCAGTCCGAGTTCTCTGTACAGTTTTCGGAAGATGACTGAATCCCATTAATTGTGTTTGTGTGTGATGGACGAGGTCCGGAGACAGTGCTGAAGTTAGTTGTAGAGGAGGCTGTAGTTAACATTTTCTTCCAGAAAAAAAAAAGGATTAATTGATCTGAAATGTAGTTCACAAACCCTTCATGTGCAGTATTTGAGTACAGCTATGAATGCCATATACTTCTATGCAGGACAAGGGGAATGGGGTCATGTCCAGGCAGTGCCACTGCATTGAAAGGAGGCCATCCTATGAAACTGTGGTGTCCTGTCCACCACTCAGGAAGTTATGTGGGTGATCCTGATGTAGGAAAGAGAGTAAACTGTCACATAGACCAGCTTGGGATCATGGTAAAGTACAACAGGGTTGAACTTGTCTGTTCTGTGATGGAATTTTGCTGTTGGTGTAAACCCAGGGTCACGGTAGCTGTCTTGCTGGGCAAGGCTTTGTTCCAAGGAGCAACCAAAATGTGCCAGTGCTTCTGAACACTAAATTAACTTACCTTGATCGCTTCCCTTGGAATATTCATCTCCTGCTGTAGCTCCTTCCAGTGAAGGGTGCTCATACTTGCTGCCATCTCAGCTTATGTTAAGAAAAGGCACACAGCTCTTCTTTCCCTCGTGCTGCTGCAGCATGTGATAGGCCAAGGGGAACCAGACAAGTGGTGTTTGGTGCCTTTAGCACCTGGAGAGCTACAGTGGCTGCCAGCACGGTGTGCAGGACCAGGTCAGTGTCGGTAGCTTTATGATACCATCTTAGTGACACACAAACACGTTGAAACGTTTTTTTGATGTGTTACGTGTTATGTTTATCATACCAGGCCAGTCTCTGGGAAACAAGCAGTCAGGGCTGCAGTTAACAGTGTGTTTTCCTCTTTGACTCACCCAGAGCTTCATGTGGTCAGCAATAAATAGGGTCTTCTCAGGACGGGAACTGCTTCTCAGTTTTGCAACATGCTTTTGTTACGTCTTGTATCTCACAAGCACAAACTTCAGTCTTCTTTGAAGGCAGTCCACAGCCATAAAGGGAGAATGGTCACATTTTCAAATCATAGCAAGAATCTGTCTCAGTTGTGAGGAATTTTCGCAGGTTGTCACTTAGGGCTGTGCTGAAGGAGTCATGATGGCAGTGGGACTATAAGTGCTATTGTCTTTTTTTTGCAGTCTTTTGGTATCTCCTTGTGTAATGTATTCCTGTGTGGAAAAATAGATGCTGGAGTAGCTATTTTGTGGACCTCCTGTTCATGATGTCGTGGTTGTAGTTACCCAAAATGATTGGGAATGCAACGTGCCTGAGTTCAAGATATTGGACTCTTAAGGCCGTAAGAAACATTGACAATTAAGAAACTGAGATAGTCCTAAATTTTCCTAAGGACAGCCTGGCAAGGGCACGGCCTGAAGAACAGAATAAAATTACTTCAAAGCTACTTCTTCAGTAGCTCATCTCTCACTATCCCTGGGAAGTTTTACCATTGGACCCGCATTCTGTACCCACAGTGTAGAACTGGGAACTGCAGGCAGCCAGTGTGCCCAGCCTCTGTGTAGTGTACCTCGGGGGTGTGTGTGTGTACAGTGACATTTCCCCCCTACACTTGTAAAATTGTGACAACAGTTGCATTTGCTACAGCTGGGTGGATGAGCAAAGGAAACACTTTGCACATCAGATTTTTTCAGCTGCATTACATTAATTTGCCTTTCCTGTTTCTGTTTAGGAGACCTGGTAGTCAATATACAGCCTTTAACTTGTGCTGACCTGTACTTCAGAATGCTCTTCCAGAGGCACAGGTTGTGTAGTATACTTCTGCATGCGGCTCTCACATCGTGCTTGTGACTTCACAGTTGCCCAGGAAACATTTAGCACCCTGGTGTGCAGTTTCTCAGGGTGCTTAAATCCTCATGAAGAGTATCTTACTGTTCTCAGCAACATTTATGAGAAGAAATGTTGCCAAATACCGGTGGGAAGTTTCAACTTCTCGTTTGGGTTCTTGAGTAGTTCCCATGCTGTGGCTTTTAAGCATCTCTTAGATTTTCACGCTCATCCTTTTGACTGTTACACTAGGAAAACGGTATTGTTGCTATTTTATTAAGACCAAAGGTCTGTAGTTTCACAAACTAAATTCTTTGGGGTCTTTTTACCTTGCAATTGACAAAGGCTAGGGACCAGCTAGTAGTGAAAATGAAGCAAAGATGGAGCTAGGCTTGAGTAATTCTGGGACTGAATAGCTTGCCGGTGATCACAGAGGGAACCTCTGGTAAAGCAAGGGACTGAATATGTGTTTCTGAAAAACATCCTTTTACTGAACTGTTGTCCTTCTCATCAGAGTGTTCCCATCATTATTGAGCTGGCATCAGAGGTTTTATACTGATGTTTTCCTGTCCCAATATCAATCAACCAATGAGGTAAAACTTCATTGCTTTCTGATGACTAAGACGCTCAATGACGTTAGTGGTCTTAGGAATTCATAGGTAGCTGTACAAAGTAACCAGAAACTTGCAGCCGCATACCAAACTGTTTGATTGTGTTCAGACATGTGAACAAGTCCAGGAATAGCGTTCCCAGTTTGGCTCGTCTCTGGCGCTTTGCCACCTCGTCACACAGGGTGCTCTTTGAGGGCTCCTATGCTCTGCTTATCAAAACAGGAAGGGAAAGATGTAATGCCAAAGAGGATGCAGGTCTCCAGAAAGAATGAAAAATGAGACACTGGCAGGAAGGGGGAGTGGTAAGTGCTGAAGCTCATTTGTCCAGTCTTGATACCGATCCTTGCTGCCTTTACCCCGTATTCCCTTGCCAGATTAGAGGCACTGATCTTAAAACATCTAGAGAGGAAAAGGTAAATCTTAGGTCTTGGAAGCATTCTGCAGTGGTCACCTTGGCAGACTCCTTCAGTGTGCTTTCAGAAAGATGGCAGTTTCGTTAATCCTCTGAAGAAGCTTATGTACTTTTCAGCACAAAGCCCAGGAATTCAGTTGCCATGTAGTGCTGGAGGAGTGATTTTTCAAGACATATCCTGAATCTGATATCAAGTCAAAGCAACTGTCATCTTCTTGGGACCGAGAAACTCTTCATGAGTTTAACGAGTAAGACCAGTAACTGTGCTGGGCTTCTGGGCCAGGCACTGGTCTGTGCCTGGGCACGTGCCCTCTCGGGTGCACAGTTGTGATGTGTGTGTAGACAGAGCACCTTCAGAAAGGGGACTGTAGCTCATTTGAGAGTGTTCGGCTTCTAGTGAATGCATTTGCTCTTGATTTTTTGCTTTCTTGATGACATCCTGAGAGATGGTAACAATGGAATCTCTGTGTTCTGGTGAGAAAGTGCTGGGGAGCTCAGGTATGTTTGTGATCTGTGATCAGGAATTGTTTTGTCACCCCGGGAGCTTCTAAAAGCTGAGGTCTGTCTTGTTGAACGAAGACTCAGTTGACAATAAGCGTAGCGTGGTACATGGTGAAAGGAAGTGTGGTTTAAGATGTTTGCATTTCAGTACTTCATTCGTGGATTTTAGGAATGGAATGAGTTAGTACACATGTGTTTGTGGCCATCTAATGCTTAGGATAGGTTTGGTTAGGGAGTACTGCACTGTGCTGCTAAGGGAGTTTGTGCTGTCTCTGAGACATAATTATTACTTGGATTTACAGTGGTTTTAGTTTCTTTTTGACTTACAGAACAGTCCTTTGTCAGAAATAAAGTCCAAAGGAAAGACAGTAGAGACAGAAATGGCTATTTACCATGTTATTTAAGGTCTCCTTTTAATCTGGGGATTTTGTAATGTTAAGTAATTCACCACCTGAGAAGATGTCATACTTTCAAATACATTTATCTTCACTTAAACCTCTTCTTTCTGTAGCATAGCAGGGAAATGTCTGTTTCATGCTCCTAAACAATCTATGACAGATTTTTTTTCACGTTCCTTTTTGAATCTTGGGGCTGTGTAGGTCGTTTTACACTAACAGGGGCCTCTGGCAACTGCATCCATCTGCTTCAGTTGTATTTTCCTCTGGAAACCGTCTCTTACGGTCTTGCTTTCAAGTCTGTTGAAAACAATGCGTGTTTTCCCCATTTTTTCCCCCAGCAAAATAGGAATCACAGTGTTTGTGAATAGAGAAATCTGCTTGTTTGAAGGATTCAAACATTCTGAGCCTTCCACTAAGAAGGCAGCAGCCTGCTCCTGCTGCTGTTTCCTCAGGGTTGGATCTAATAATGGTAAACAACCAGGATCCTTCCTGCATTTTGTAGAAACATGTTATTAACAGCTCACCTTGTATAATGGTAATCATGCAAGCATCACACCCTTTGTATAATGACCAGAAGTTTAATTGATCCTAAGTACTTCACGATTTTATGACATCATTTCTGAGCACACCTTGTGTTAATTTGTGAGGTGCTGCTGTAACAGTGTGTGTCAACTGCAAGAGTATTCAGATGATGCAGCTCCAAAAGACTACTTTTTAAAACAAATTCAGAAGAGTAATTTTTTTACATGAAAAAGAATTTAAGGAAAACTAGTTGCCATTTGCAGAAAATACTGGCAGATTATTGTTTAAAATGAGGCTTTTATTCCTAAAGATAAATATTTTAGTTCAGGTTTGTTACCTTCTGGTAACTGATGAAGAGGAGGTACTTCTGCAGAACTGGTTCGTCCTGTCACGGTGTCTGTCAGCTAGTTAATGGGGAATAGCACCTTAGCTTTCATGCAGTTGCCAATGTAGGAAGTTTTCTAGGGAAAGAAGTCTGGGCTGCGGTGCTGGCAGCTTGTGACTCAAAAGCAGCTGCTAATGTAACAGTGTTGCTCCACTTAGCTTGCTGTTTCCCTTTTTCTGTCTGTGAAGTAGAAGCACGTGCTTCTCCTGGTGCTTTTCAGTACCTGATGGCTCTACATCTCCCACTAGCTGCCAAAATCTCCCCCCTTGCCATCTTAACAGCTTCCGCAAGTTGTTAAGCACAAATCTGCTGGCTGCTGCTGTGGTGGGGTGTGCAGCCAGGGCCAGGCTGGCTTCCCATTCCCAGCCTGCAGACTGCTACATGCAGCCCTTCCTGAGGCATCTCAGCTCCTTGCCTCTCCCTGAGAGGGAAAGTAAATGTTGACTGGACTTGGGGAGTTGTGTGGGACAGTGACTGATGCTTCATTCAGCTTCTCTGTGTTGCAAAGCAGTCTGTCTCCTGCTCTGCTTGAATTTTAAAGAGATGAAGACTGTTGAAAGAGACAAATGTGTTGCCAGGCAGAGCTGACATAATTTCTTTGAGAGGTTTGACAACAAACAAATAGATGGTCAATTTCAGTTTGACTGTTTGGAGATTGATAGTCTTTAAGATGCTTGTGTGATGGGCCCTGCCTTTTACCATGCTCCACACAATGGAAGGAGCTGGGAGCTGTGGTGGTTTCTCTGGTTTCATGCTCTCCCTGGGCCCTTTGTGATCCCCATGTCAGGCCCTGCAGTGAGGGCTCAGACAGGGTCACCAGTGCAAGCAACACTGGTGTACAGTTATATTGCTAATTCAATGAAAGGGCTGCTGTGCTGACTTTACTTGATGTTGCATGCAGCAGAGCTCTTACATCCTTGAATAACGTTCAGTAATATGTTGAGTTTCAGGTAGTGATTTCCCTCACGAGTTCGTATTTTAAATAGTGACATATAGTTGCAGATCACTGTGCATCAGTTGTTGTCTGTAATGAGACTCAGACGTTGACTCATGTTGTGTGCTGGTAGCTGACTAGTGGTGCCTTCCTTCTGAGATGGCTCCAGGCAAGCTGTGACAGGAAGCCGTAATGTAGGTACAGCTGGCTGAATTGATCATATTCTGACTACTCAGTGCTTGAAAGATTTCACGCTCTCACAGTGAACAGGAAGCATCTTCTGATTTAAACCCTGAGCCTGGCTTCATCCATTACAAGAGTTAATTTTTCAACCACCCCTGAAGGATGGAGCACGTTAGGGCAGTGCTGCCCCTGACATGCTTGTGTCCGTGAGTCTGCAGACACCCTCACAGCCTTTGTGGCTGTCTGGTGGGAAAAGAGACAAGGCTGTAATCTGGTCAGTTCAAATAGTAGCTCGGCCCTCAGTTGTGTTCAGGTGCACCTGTGGAAGAGTTTGAGCAGCAGCAGGAATTGCTGCAGCAAGGAATGGCTGCACGCTACCTTACTGCAGCAGCTGCCAGGTGAGGAAATCTGAAAGTACTAGAAGTTTCACAGTAGGCAGAATTAATTCCACTTTACTCATTCAGCTGCTGGAGAGACTGGGAGCATTTCATCTAAGAAACTAACCGTTTGGAGGGTAATACGGAAGGTGTAAACCCATTGTCCTGCGTGGTTGGGAAGAGAGGGATACTACCTGAATTTAAGTCCTTTTGCTTCTGAATTTAAAAGTTCAATATTCTTGCACTTTTAAGTCAATTAAATGCATTTTAAGTCAATGTGTTTGCACACTTGGAAAAGGGACTTGAAACATGTTGCTCCTGAACAGAGGACAGAAGATAAGGGGCTGGGAAGTAGTAAGATATGTGCCAGGATATGTGGGTAAAGCTGGGAAAGGTGTCATCAGGTTGATGAGATTCGCAGCTCTCTTACATTTCAGGGGATTACAAGGATAAATGTATCAAGAATGAGGATGCTAAGGTGACAGAGGCTTCACAAGAGAAAAAACTGTGCTACGTGATCTGCTGGGGCCCAGCACCACCGTCTGAGCACCAGTCAAAGCCTCCTGCAGTGGCTGGCGTGCCGTAGGCACTGTCTGATGGTGCAGTCAGTGGCTTTCTAAGGAAGCTCATCCCACAGCAGCGGTGTGCGTGTTTTTCACTGTGTGAAGCCAGTTTGGGGGCTGGATCCATCTGCCGTGCAGGAGGAATGAGTACACCCGTGCCTGACAGGGCGCTCGCTGGTGCTGCTTTGTGGGAGCCCCGAGTGCTGCGGTGAGATGTGAGGCTGCTCCATCGTGACACCACCAGTTCCTTCTGCTGCTCTTCCTCGTGGTCAGGAAGGCATTGCTCTCGCTGCAGTGGCTCGGGGTGTTCTGAGAGTCAGCAGGTGGAGAGTCTTTGTAATGCCAGTGGTAGGCTGGGAGAGGTGACTACCTGTGGTGTGGATGTAGTGTGTGGCAATTCATTCTCACTTAATTTACCCTTAATGGAGTTAGCCTATTGTAAGCAGAGAGGGAAACTTCTTTTGAATTGGTCAGAATAAGCACATCAAAGGAAGGTGTCAATTTCTGAGACACAGGAAAACTTCCAATAAAAGGATACAGAAAATGTTGCCTGCAATTCTTTGAGAATGCTGCTGTCCTGAGTTACCTAACACTACTGAGACTTGGGGTCTTGTCTAGTGGGTGACTTTGAAGACTATTCTTGAACTGGAAGGCTGTCTTCATCTGCCAGTGTTTTTGTTTGTTTGCTCTGAGCTGTGTGGGTGATTGCAGAGGACATGGCACCACTGCAAACCTTTTCCTGAGGTTTCACTACAAACAGGAGAGAGGGAACACTGCCAAGTGTTTATATACTGTCGTGATGTGATGTGTCAGGCAAACTTGATGCAGTTACTGCGAAGAATGTCTAAGGCAGCAGGCCTTGCAAACTCCATAGCTGTTTTTTGCTCAACAAAACGTATCCCAGACATCTGGCAAGCAAATGCTGTACTTCTCAGGATACAGCCTGAGTTCTTGCGCTCGTGTCCAAAATTAGGATTGTATTCCACCTGAGCTGAAGTGTCACAGAGCAGTTTTCTTTCAGTTGTGTTGCTCCGTTGAAGTGCAGTCCAAGATCTAATGTGAAAAGCAGCCACCCATTTCCTTCTTGCTTTGTTCCTTTTCATCCACCACAGCACTGTGATGTTGGCGTAGTGTCCCTTCTGAAATAACTCTTGCAGATGGAAGTCTTCTGAGTATTTTTTTTCTTTTCATTTGAGAATGTAAATGCTATAAATGATCAAATAATACAGTTCGTTTAAGCTGTTGCATAATACACTGAAGCTGCAGATTTAATATGTTTGAACAAAAAAGCTAGCCAACCCGGTAGGCTTTGTGCTGGCAGAAAGTGGGACTTGTTCGTCCTCCAAAACCATCACAAATGGCCCTGGCCCTTACTTATTCCTTTGCAAAGAGAAGTAGAACTTGATTTAAAAAAAAAGAAACAAGAAACAAAACACAGTGTTGTAATCTCTGGTGACTAAACTTGCCCGGGCTGCTTTTCCACGCCTCTTCCACTCGCTTGACGTCATACTATTTTTGTCCCTTTCTAGCTCATTGACACAATTGCCTCAGAAATCGGAGAGCTGAAACAGGAGATGGTACAGACAGATCTCACAATGGAAGATGAATCTGCCGATTTGCGAAGGTGATTAAAATGTTTATTTTCATAGTTCCTGGAGGTGTACCCTGACAGCAATGTTTTCATTGTGCTTTCCTCATGGGTGGCTTATGTCTTGGCACTCTTCATCCTGCCAACATAAGGGGTGTAGATAATCTTGCTCTTGATTGAAGGAATTTGCATTTGTGCAGGAGGAGTGCCCAAACATTCAATCTTTCAGTGTATTTGTCTCAATGTCTTTTACAAGCAACTGAACTTCACTTCTACTTCCCTATTAAAATCCTTAGGTACTGGTGAACGCCTAAAGCAGGAAACTACTAACCTTATTCTCATTGTCTGTAGTAATGAGCTTTACTTTCACACTAAAAAGACTAAAAATGTCCCCTGCTTCCAGTGTCTCTGTGAAAACTGAACACAGGATAGCATGATTTATTTATGGTCTAGGTTAGGAAGTGAAATGTTGACTGTTATGAGCTGATGCTTATGTGGGTTATGTGTTTAAGTTCATTTATATGTGAGTATCTTGCACATAAAAAAAACCCCATATAATAAATAGATGGAGGCGTTTCCTTAACCTTAAAATTATTTGAGATGCATATTACAGGGCAGATCCAAGCTCTGACTTTTTAAAGTAGATCATGCCACATAGGTGTGGACTGTAGAAATTTGTCATGTTAAACATGTGTCATGTTAAACATGTAACGTGAAGTGGGCATAGTAACACACGAGCATTTTGACTTTCTTATAGCTGTTATGCTTGATTGGTTATGCCTGTTAAATCGATATCTGGGGCATATTCGATATTTTAATCATTATGTTAGTAAGATAACCCATTTTTGTACTTGTTGAAATGCTTGTTGCAGAAGGAAAGCAACTGATGCAGGGGTTCTGTTTCCTCTGACTGCACAGTATGGGCCAGCTCTGGAGCCAGTGGGCTTTGTTTCCCAAGGCAGAAAGTTAATTAATAACAGTTTGTTATTTAGAATTGCATCCATGTGTTTTAGCTTCTTTCTTTCTTTCTTTGCTTTCTTGCTTTCTTTCAATACTTTGGAAATGTGTTAAAACTTAAGGCAACTTGTAATTATATTTAAATGAAACGTTGAGCCTCTGTTGCCCAAGTGGGAAATTAAAGCTAACAGAAAAAAGTGAATAATGCAGTTTTTGTGACAACTTAATTCAATGTTGAAATAACAGCCAGTTTAAAAAAACCCACAATTCTGTTCTGTTGATTTTAAGATGATAAATGTAAAATATTGAATCTGAATTAATGAAATAGTCAATTTTTGTATCACAATATAATTCTGAGCTGCATCCTTCCCGAAGAAGTTGTGTCAAAGTTGGTATAAATTGTGCAATTAGTTTTGCACTGATATATGGTTTTTTAATGGAGATACAGAGCAAGATTACAGTAATTCCAACTAGGTTTTTCCAGGGTTTTTATTCAAGCTAGGCTCCCCATAAGGATGTGTTTACAATCATACCTTTGTTTTTAGCTAATTTAAAATTTTGTAATTAGTGTAGGGGGCTTTTATTATTGTGTGTTCTGCTGTTGAGAAGTTGATATCTTGATGTGACATTGGATTTGCATCTAGAGAGATTTGAGCTAGAAGGAATGACAGTTTTCGGTGCTTGCTTTTCACCTTAGCGCATCCAGAGCGGTCCCAGAAAGGCAGCGGCTGCAAGAACTCTCAACTGAATTCAGCAAAAGAAGTAGACGAAGTCGGGTGTCTGCAGCTTCCGTGCTGTGGTGTGGGGGGGTTTCTTTGTTGTTGCTGCATTTGTTTTGTTAGGTTTTTGGGGGTGGGTTTTTGGTGGTTTTGTGGTGACTGTCAGATTTATTCTCCTCCCTCATTCTTACTTCCCTTCATTAAGGGGAAAATGCTTGCTGCTGCCTCTCTGTAAGGAAGGCTGTAAAGCCCTGGTCTTCCGGGAGCATTTGGTACCTGTGAAACCATTAGAGATGCTTTGCTGGTGGTGGCATCTACTGCAGCTTATTCCTTCCCTGCTTTGTTACCGTGGCAGAGACAAGGGCAGAACTTTGCTCCTTTCTGTGTGTTTTGTACAGGACAGCCCTCACACCTTTGTCTTCTACACTTTTCCACAGCAGTTATTAACTTAAATAGATGTCTTCTATCTCTTGCATGGTGAATTGCTTCTGTTACTGTTGACCGGTAGGCAAGTATCCAACAACCCTTTCCCCAGCAGTTTTGTCCTGTCCCTTCAAGTGTAATAAGATGGATAAAAAAAGTGACATTCCAGTTGCAGAGGAGTGGAGGTAATGGTCAGCAGAGGCTTTCTGCCTCCTCACAGCTACTGCTCAGTGTTACTGTATAGGTGAGGCCGTTGTGATTTAACGCCTGTGAGACTGCAGGATTTATAGATATCCAGACACTTTTGTTATTAATCACGATAGGATGTCCATGCAAACTGGATGCACCTTCACTGTGTCTGCAATCCCCAAAAGAGGAAAGTCCATTCCTAAGGCCAGTGTTTGTCAGTGCAGAGGGTTGGGGAGGTTGACAGTAGTTTCAGAGAGCAGATCAGCTTCTTGTCCCAAGTCCCACAGAAAAATGAGATGAATGTTAGAAGTTTAGGTTTTACAGGTTAGAGCAATAGACATGGATAGGATTTAAGAGACTGAAAGAAAATTGCTGTAGTGAGTGGGAGGACAGGAGCATTTGCTTCATAGGTATGTGATCAAGGTGTATGTTACAGCTCTGTGAGTATTAGGAAGAGGATCATCCTGGTTACAGGCTTCAACCTTTTCCTTGCCCTTTTGATTGTGAGCTAAGTCTAATCAGGATGCAGCACAGCATTGTTTATCTTGGCACTTTCCTCTGTTTACTTCCCACACACTTAGGGGTTTTCTGGAATCTAAGGAAACTTGCATAAAATCTTGTTTCTAAAGAAGTTACACATACATCCCAGTCCTAAATCATTTTATAGTCTAACTCTGAGATATGACAAGCTTCACAGCTCCCATTTGCCTGTATGCTTAGTGCCGGGATTGTTAACTGAAATAATGTTAAGAATAAAAACCAAACTCAGGCTATGATGCTCAGTGGTGCTAGATCATTGCATGCAGGCTGTCAGAACAGACCGAGGGACTTCTGATTCAGTTGACCTCCTGAACCTGGGGAAGTGGCTTCTCGTGGGTCACATGTAGTTTGCCAGAAGTGTTTTTTCCAAGCTATGCTCTTGCCAGAGCTCACCAGGTCTGGTCTTTGCCTCTTTCTTTATTGTTTGGGTAGGAAACTGCTTTTTAAGGGTTGATTGTTCCCAGTTTACCTTCCTGCAGACTGCAATGACCTACTAGCACTGATGTAGCAAGGACACCTGTGTGTATCTAGGTAAGGTGTGGGCTCAGGTGTTGCATTCCTCCTCAGATCTCAGCGTGTGGGAGGGATTGTGCATGTGAGTTCTTGGAGGCTGCAAAAACCCAATAGCTCCATATTCAGATTAATCTTCCGATTTGTAATGGTTTGTGTGTGTCTGACAACATTGTCAGCTACATTGAAGACAACCTTGTCACCCTACATACACCTGCAAACTCTTACTGGCTTTAGGCTGGTAGCAGGCAGCGCCAGGCCTTTTAGCTGATACCGGTCATGCGGTCATACCGGTCAGGTTTTGTGTATGCTCTTAATATTGTCATCAGGAAGCTCTTGCCAGAGTAACTGTTCTTTAGTGATTTCTAACACTGGCAGAATCACAGGATGTACTTCTAGCTCAAAAATGAGGAATTTGAACCAGCAACACAACTCAAATAGCAGTGGATATTCTGTATTATACGAATGACAGTGAAGCTTCACATGAGCATTCCATTTCTTTAGCTATATTGAACAGATTTTTCTGGCAGGCGGAAATGAGTAAGATTTCTGTGGGTTGCAGCTTTTGTAACCTATCTGGGAATAAAAATATATGAATTACATAAATATCTCAGAAGAGAGGTTTTTCCAAATGTGAACATAACAAGGAAGGGAGGTGAAGTGTTTGATCAGTCACGTGTGCCTTTACACCTGTATCAGAAACGATTGCCAAAATTGATAGATGAATGCTAAGGCTTACCTTAAAGACAGGTGTTAAATTGAGGGCAAGTGAAAGAAAGAAATCTTGGGGATAAGAGAATTTTTGTGTATTCTAATTCTATAGGAGATTCTAATTCAGTAGGAGAAATACCGATCCAGGGCACCAGCAGTGCCATTAGCTTTGTGATCTCTCAGTTCACCGAACTCTTCGTTTATAGGAGGTTAGCATGTCTAATTTAATGGGGTTCATTTAATTTTTCACAGTCTAGTAAAGGACATGGATAATGTCACTCCTGAGAAAAACGATGTAAAAAGCTGCCCCCGGGACTCTGGATATGACAGCTTATCCAACAAACTAAGCATACTGGACAAGCTTCTCCATACTCACCCCGTGTGGCTGCAGCTTGGCCTGAATGATGCTGAAGCCATGGAAATTCTGCAGGCCCAGCATTCTGGGGTAAGAAGTTACATTTCACTTCACTTGATGCAAGTGTTTAAAAAAAACACAACAACAAAAGCAAAAAACCCAACTAACCGACATCTCACTCCCAGTCCTTCTGTGCTTTGGATTATCCCAGTGGGGCTTCCTGAGCACTTGGCAGCTGAACCAGTTGGAGTGTGACCCCTTACCTCAGGTGAAACTTGGGGAACAAGTTCAGGGTCCTCAGGAGCTGGGAACTAGACTGCTGCAATTACATCTCCAGAGGTGCACTTTACTAACCAGGGTTGTAAATAACATGTGTTTCCCCTGTAATGAGAAAGCAGCAGGTAAGTTCTGAACATTTATAACAGTCTCTAACAGAGAGGGCCACCCCACCACTTCTGCTTCCCTGTCTGTCCCTCCTGAAGAGCTTGCAGCCATCAACTGTGGCACTCCAATTGTGTAAGGTATCCCACCACATTTCTGTGATAGCCACTAGGTCATAGTTTTCCTGTTGCATCATGGCTTCAAGCTCGTCCTGTCATACTATGTGCATTGGTGTAGATGCACTTCACGGGAGCTAATGATCCCAACGTGAAGCTGTTGGACCTGATACAGTAACGACCAAGTAAAATTCTGAGACGTTTTGTATAGATCAGAGATAATGAAGTTCTGATTCCTTTTGTGTTTGTTAAGGCATCTGTGGTGAAGCTAAACCCATGTCCTTTTGCCTTCTGCACAACAGATATTCCTGGTTAGGAAATCTGCAAGATTGCAGAAGAAAGTCATCTCTCTGCGTCTGCCCGGTGACTGTGGCTCCTGCCTAAAAGAATTTGCAATCAAAGAAAGCACATACAGTAAGTCGTGAGTTACATACTTCTCGGCTATTTTTCATCTTGTATGAGCCAGGAGTAATCTGCATTGGTGAAACCCACAGCAGATGATACGGCTCTGCGAGTGGCCAGACATGTCACAGAGAGGGGTGATACACAGAAACACTAAGTCTGTGCTGGACACAACTGGAATATTTCTCTTCTGTACTTTGCTGAATCCATGATTCATTAATATTGTGGGTAGTTATCCTCTTCTGAAAAAACATAGTCTATCATCCTGTCTGCTCTCAATGAAATGTCCTTGTATTTCCTTGTACTCGGGGCACTGTTCTTGCACACAAGTCTGTCGTGAGCTCTCTGTATTCGAATTTGGGTATGATAGGTTTTTATGTGGTTTCACTTCTTTGGGTTTTTTTAATGTGATAAATAGATGTATTTTAATCCTTTGGAACTGTTTCTGATGGGAGATCAGGTATGTTTGTTTTTTATGTTCCAACTGTATTTGTGCCCTCTATTAGAAACGAGCAATGAGTTCCAGTCAGTTTCAAAACAGTACTGTCCTAATCTCTTTAGAGGGAGGATATGAAAAACAGTTTGAGGTCTAGGAATGAAAAAAAAGAAGCTGTGGCTGATGAGTATGTGTGGTGTGGGAACTGCAGGTGGTGCGTGTGGTTCATTTTAACAAGAAAGTGAAAAACTGAGAAAATTTGCAATAATTTCACTTAGCCTCCCCTGAAGCAGAGGGTCTGTAGTTAACTTCTATTTGTTAGTCAACTGGAGACAATTTCAGTTGAATTTTTCCTTTTTACCAGTCATCCAAGGTCACAGCAACAGGAAATTAATTCTGTGTTTGGGTTTGCCTCCAGTTACAAACGTGTCATGGCAAAGAGAAGAGAAAGCCATCAATGATCGTTGATCTCAGTGTGATCTAAGGCCGTGTTTGTAGGGTGGTTATCATAATGAATTCCCTCTCTCCCATCTAGAAAATAAAATAATAATATGTTGTCTTTCAGGAATAAAATCTTACCACAAGGGGGAAGTATTTGCTGATGTTTTCGCTCAGTGGCCCATAGCTGAGGTTTTAGGGTGTCTGAACATTCCTCTTACCCCCAGGTCACCTGCATGCTTACTGTCTGCATTGTTAGTGCCTCTCTTAAAGAAACTTATTTTTCTGGGCACATAAATCACCACATTTATCTGTCCTTCGGTGTGAAGGCTGTTCAGTACCTGACTTTTTTCCTCTGGTTCATGTGCAGACTTTACTGTCAGTAGCTGTGAATCCTTGGCTTGGGGAGGGAGCTGGTCATACACTACTCACTGAGAGGTGTTTTTGAGGTATCCAAAGCTGCTGCTTGGCTTTTGGCTTTCCCCATCAAGCTTGGGAGTCTGCATTGTTCCAGCTGAGTATTCTTGAAAGTGCCATTATCAGAGCCATGTACACAGTTGTTTTCCCTTAAACAGTAGCTAGTTCGATGATGAAAACTTACAAATTTTATGCAAAAATCTGGCATGCTTTTTATTAAGCTTTTTAAAGAAATGGTGGATAGATGTGTGATACTTTGCCTCTTGCAACTTTCTTCACAGCGTTTTCCTTGGAGGGGTCTGGAATAAGTTTTGCTGATTTATTCAGGCTCATCGCTTTCTACTGTATTAGCAGGTAAGATGCTGTTATGTTCTGAGTTGCATTTGCTTAGTTGGTCTTGAGGGAAAAATAGAGACTTGGTTCAGCATGATATTTATGTTGCCAAACCACAAATCTTCCTGCATAGTCTTAGAAGATAAGGGGAGACATGAGAGATGGGTATTGGAAGCAAGTCTCTCTGTCTTATTTGGTACTGAGTATTGGAAGGCTTGTGCTACGTGACCCACCGAACTGTGCGGTGTTGGCAAGTTGAACTTCAGCAGATACCTTGTAATGCTTTCTTAAATGCTCTGTAACTCATTTAATAAGCACCATAAACTATCTTGCAGTGTCCATTTCTCGGAATTGCCAGTAAAAAGCATTTGCAGGGTATAATGGAAACAAATCAGGTCACACTGTAGAGTGTGGGGATTGAGAGACGTGAATGCAAATTGTGAACAACAGAAATGGCCTCATCAGCTTTCCTGTTTATGGTTGCCCAACTTGTTTTTCAGATACTATGCAGAAAAAAAAAACCCTGGTGCTTTTAACATCTAAATTGTTTTCAATCCGACTTAAATTTACTGACAGAAACTTCCCAACTGATGCTCAAGCTTTTACATTCAGTCTAAGATAGGACATGGCCACACAGCACAACTCTGCAGGGAGAGCTTTAATGGTCTTGGTCCTTTTACTGCATGAGGGTGCCAATTAGTGCAGACAGTGGTAAACACTCACTAGGGGTGCACTTGGATTGCCATGCTTATTGTTTTTGTTTGTAGTGGTGAAGCACTTTTGTTACTGGCCGTAGTTTTGATGAGCTTTACATGAATGTGATGAGAGAAACATTAACACCACTTCAGTAATTGTCACTCAGAGGATAAATGAGCTGAAACTGCATTTACAAGCAGTTCCTTATCTTGTCACCCTTTCATTTCTGCCAACCAGACTCTGGTAAATTTGCTCTAAGTACCTACAGGAAGCATGCATCAAACCAGGTAGATTTCTTTGTATTTTTTGTGGTTTAGGCCCATCCAGGGACAAAAGACCACCATCAGACCCTGGACTGGGAGGCTTAATTGCTACTTCTGTCCCAACAAAACTGAGGAAGCTACTCATCTTGGGGAAGAAAAGGAAGCTTAATGTAAACCGCCTCCAAACAAAACATAACAAAGATCCAACAGGAAAACAATGCAGACTAAGGCAAATGATGGAAGCACAATTGGCCTTTTAAGATTCCCCCTTCCCCCACCCCTTCTCTCTGACAAGGGGCCCTGAGCTGCCTGTCAGTGCAATTTGGTACATCTCGGCAAAACCAGGAGGATTTCCTAAAACCAGAGGGAATTTCTTGCAATAGATACCCGGTCTGTTCATATGAGGAGTCAAGGGTTACCCGTCTTTGTATTGAATATATTGTGATGTTCTAGTCTCTAGGTGATCTGTGATATGATGTCAAAAGTGTCTTTTCAAATACTTTTCAGCTACTGTATCAGTCTCATGCTTGCACTTGATTTTGAATGGCGTTCTGAGATCCTGTTTTTTTCAACAAGATAACATAAACCACAGAGAATATCTGTGATAAAACCCCACTGTCTGTGCTACAACAGATGGTTGACCTGTTTATAGCCATAAAAAAAAGAGAGGTTGATGTCAGTTGTGTGTAGGATTCATGTGTTCGGTTTATTCTCATTTATTGTTAATTACATAGGCATTTGTACTACAGATTTTGCAGTTTAGCATGCACTGTTGTTTGAGGGAGGGAAGACAGGAGGTACAGTACCGGTTGATGACAGTACTCATACAATGTACCTATGGTTAAGTAGTTTTGTCCCTTAAAATCTCTGGTGAGAACTTTTTACACAGGATTTGGCCAATGTTGTTCATGCATTCATGAGTCTCTCTGTATAAACATCCATCAAATTTCCAGTATGCCCTGAAGAGAAACCACATATGGGAATCAATTATAAAGATATATCTTATAGTGTGTTTACAGCTTAGGACAGAGTAACACCAGAACATCCTAGCTTAGAAATTGTTAGAGTAACTGTCCAAGTTTTATTGTGATCACTGGAATTTAACTTTGAGAGCTATGAACAAGATATTCAGAAAATAAGAAGCTTTGGTGAAGAATTAGGGTCAGATAAACTTGCATCAAGCTGGTATGCTTGTAAAAGACCAGGTGTAAAAGTTGTTGCTGTAATGGGAGAAAAATTGGTTGGCTCTGTGGAAATGAGCCTAAAGAGAGTCTTGAGGATTTTACTGTAATTTGTACCTCACACTGCTTTCCAGTGTAAAGGAGCCTTGGGGCAAGTAATGTTTTCGTTGTATGTTTAAGGCTCTTGCTACCTGCCACAGCTCAAGAAGTGAGAAAGAATCAGAGTCCAGCCAATGCCTGTGTTGAAAACAAATGCTTTTAAAACTATGAATGTTGTTGTGAAAACCACAATTGTTTTTTCTCTTTGACAACAGAGATGTCCTTCCATTCACCCTGAAGCTGCCTCATGCCATTGCTGCAGCAAAGACAGAAGCTGAACTTGAAGAAATTGCTCAGCTTGGACTAAGTAAGTATCTCTACATAGATGTCATTCCCTGTAGCATTGCTGTAAGCTTGAAGAAGTAGTCTGTATTAGTAAGCAGTTCATATTAGTTAGCAATGATACGGATTTTGTTTAGAAAAGCAGCTTCTGTTATTGGGAAGAACAAACCCTGGCACTCCTCCTTCTTTTTGTGCCTTCTGTGATATTTTTGCTACTCCTGTTTCCTTCCTTCCTTCCTTCCTTCCTTCCTTCCTTCCTTCCTTCCTTCCTTCCTTCCTTCCTTCCTTCCTTCCTTCCTTCCTTCCTTCCTCCCTCCCTCCCTCCCTCCCTCCCCTTTTCCCTCTCTGAGCAGCCCTTGGCCAATGTGAGGCCTGTAGTCCCCAGAGGTTTGATGTAGCTTCTCCCTCAGAGGCTGGTGTTAGTTGTGGGCTCATATAGCAGACACTAGCATGGTAATTTGCCAGAGTTGCCAGGACAGTGTAGGGACTGAGGTTCACTGTTAATAGGTCTGATCAGATTGGCATGTGATCTTAGAATGGTGACTTTTTTTATATCAGTGGCTCGATGTAGCATTTTCATACAAGGACTGTGTACATAAGATCTGCAAAATATATCCACGTGCATTGGTGTGCTGAATTTCTTTCAATTAAAAACAAAGCAAAGACATGCCCTTGTATCATTTGACTGCTGCAACCAAATACAGGCTCATTGTAAAACGTACCTTGAGTTTGCAGATGCAAAGCCCGGTGGGATTTGAAACATGGGCCCCACCCAGAGCAATGGCTGAGCAGTTCCTCCAAAAGTGCAGAATGAACTCATTTCCTTTTGCAGGAAGGGAGGACTGACTATCAACAATCTTTGTCCGAGTATCTTCTTTGATTTAGAGACAGATCCTCACTAAATCAGAATGTTAACGTGAGGCTCTAGAACTATTTGGTGGGAGTTTGCAGCACAGCCATACCCGGGGAAATATTGCACTGCTTTGCATTGTGTTTTGCTGCAGTAGCAATGTAATGAAGGGATTTGTTTTAGAGAGGAGACAAAGGACTTATGCACTGCTTTACCTGCAAGTTTAGGTAATTAGATGAAAGTATGGATTTTCTTGGGAATAGGCGCAAACTTGGAGACATTGGTGAGGTGAGTGTTTGGACAGAGGGTGGAAAAAGAAAATATCCAATTTGGATACAGCATAGTGAAGGCAGAGTCTCTCAATGGCACCTGGAGCCTTAAAGAAAGCCTTGAAGTTTCTTCTTAGGAGATGATAATGGTAATGTTGAGCAAGCTCTCCAGACTAACCATTCTTTGTCCTCGGTGCCTAAGAGCGCCATGGCCTACTTGCTGCAGTTATTCTTGCTCTTGAACAGTCTCTGTCTGCATTGTGTGTGTTGTTTCTTTAATACTGAAAGCAGAGGAGGGGGCTGATGGATCGGTGTCTAACTATCTGGTTGGGTAATCGATCCAAAATACACTGCTGTACATCAGATTAAGTTCACACGTTCTGTGAGCAAAAAAATAGACGATAAAGTCGAGATTTTGGTGGAGATTTATGCAAGTTTTATGCATATGAAGCCCATATGCAAAAGAGCACACCAGGAGGTCGGCCTTTCAATGCTGTGGACCCAAGAGATGCCTAAAACCTCGAAAGGCCCTTCCTCTTGAGTGTGAGCTTTCCCTAAGCAACATGTAGGCACGAAACACCCTGTTCTAAACAGCGAGGGTTGTAGCTTTGTAGGCTCAGAGGGAAAACTGCACAACACGAGTCGACAGCATGTAGCCCAGAAAACCACATCAGGAAGAACTGGTAAGGTTTCAGGTGCTGAACATATGGTTCCCTCTCTGTCTCTTGTATTTCACCTGCAGTGGTGCTTGCATCATGTGTGTTTGCGATGGCCCATGTGCTAGGCACGCTGGCCATTCTGCTCATGAATCCACAGGCAGGATGTGAAGTCATGAAGCTGAAAAAAAACACCAACATCGTATGACTATGTAGAGAGATATGTCAGTGCCTACACATGTTCTCTGGTAGTACCCTGTCACCAGGGCCCACTTCCTGTCTTCTGCCCTGTAGGCAAGACACGTCTGTTGGGCACGGACCGTGTGGTGGAATGCTTGGCATTGATGCACTTGGGCCCAGGTGTCATTGCATCTTTACAGTACAGGAAATGGGATCATGTAAAGATTGCCAAATTTCAGCAAAATCTCCTTCCTCTGGTATACCTCCTTAATTTTAATCCGTTTGCTGTCCTCAGGGCTGGTCTAGTTTCAGTCTTTCGGGAGCTTTCAAGAGCCTGTTGGGCTTTCCCATTGACTCGGTTTCACAAACATGCTGACACTTTGCTGGGACAAGTGTGGAGGCTGCAGCGAAATTTTGCTGGTTTGGCACAGCTGGTTTCTACACTGCTGCTGCAGGATTACACGTTTTCTGATGATTTATGTGCTGTGGCACCACTGCACGGGCAGGCCTGCAGGCCAGTGCTCTCAGCAATGCAAACATTCGGTCTGCATAGCTAAAGATGATACATATGCCCAGCACAGCAAAATGTGAGCTGTTTGTTTCGTGTGTACTTTCATCTGTTCACTATCAAAAGACACCAAACCAGAACTTTTGAGTTGCCATAAGTGGCAACTTCACCATCAGCTGGTGTAAATCAGTCTGTTGTCTTTAATGGAGTTATGTGTATTAATACCTGCTGGCAATTCAGGCTTGTTTCTCTTGAGTGAGGTGGTAGTGAGTAGTTGGTGTTCGTTTCAGTCTCAAGTTGGTAAGAATGACTGTGTTAGTCTCCATTCCTTTCTTTGAAGCTCGGCTTTTAAGCCTAGTTCATGGGCTATGTGTCGCTTTAAGAGGTTCACATGGAGTTTTCTTTCCCCCTCTTGAACTAATAAAAGCTTGTCTAAATTTCTTAATACTTGTATCTGATGGTGTTGAGCTGAGTGTTCTGAAAGCCATCTGCATGCTGTTTTGCATTCTTACGTTAATGCAATGATGATTTTCAGACTTTTGGAGCTCCCCAGCTAACAGCAACCCCCCGGATCCCTCACCTCCCCGTAGGCCTGGGCCTGCAGACGGTGCCTGTAAAGACTCGCGTCAGCTCTGCCTCATAAATGGAGTGCATTCTATACGAACCAGAACGCCTTCGGAGCTGGAGTGCAGCCAGACCAACGGAGCGCTGTGTTTCATTAACCCCCTCTTCCTAAAAGTGCACAGCCAGGATGTCAGTGGAAGTCTGAAAAGACAGAGCCCGAGAACTCAAGACACGAATGGTTCGACGAGGCCTCGCTCTCCCCCGCCCCGGCCGCCGCCTCCTGCTATTAATAGCATCCTCACGAGTCCACAGCTTTCCAGGACTATAAAGCAAGCGAGCATGCCAGAAACAGTCAACCATAAGAAAGAGCGAGGCTCGGATTTGCTGCAGAACAGACCAACCCCCATTCCGCCGCCTCGGCTGAAGAAGCAGACTGTTTGCACAGAGGCGGAAGGTAACTCAAAGACCACGGCGGTAACTCGGCCTGGCTGCAACTCCGTGCCTGTGCCCAAAGCTGCTGGTGTGCCAGGTGAAGCCCTGCCTGAGCCGCCGCCTCCGGCAGCTGCCAAAAAGGCTGTAGCCACCAGCTCTGAGTCACACATACCGTGGGATGGAGGCAGACAGAGACTGAGCGACATGAGCATTTCCACCTCCTCATCTGACTCGCTGGATTTCGACCGGAGCATGCCGCTTTTCGGCTATGAGGGGGACACCAACAGCAGCCTGGAGGATTTTGAGGGGGAAAGTGACCAAGAGAGCATGGCACCCCCTTTGAAGACCAAGAAGAAAAGAAACAGTTCTTTTGTTCTCCCCAAGATTGTGAAATCCCAGCTACGGAAAGTCAGTGGAGTTTTCAGTTCCTTCATGACCCCTGAAAAGAGGATGATTAAGAAAATTGCAGAGATGTCCCGGGACAAACGCACTTACTTTGGGTGCTTAGTGCAGGACTATGTCAGCTTTCTTCAGGAAAACAAGGAGTGCCATGTTTCAAGCACTGATATGCTGCAAACAATTCGGCAGTTCATGACCCAAGTCAAGAACTATTTGTCCCAAAGCTCCGAACTGGATCCTCCGATCGAATCGCTGATTCCAGAGGACCAGATAGGTAAGAAACGCTGTCCTGTGTTTTGGGGAAAGGTGAAAGTCTGTAATCCGTGTTTAGAGTGATAGTCTTTGTGCGAGTTTGGAAAGGCGGGGTTGACTTTGCTGGCTGAGTTCAAGCCATTGAGTATTTGATGAAACAACCCCCCCCAATCACCTAGCAGCGCACAAGAGCTTTGCTACAAATTGGTGCATAAAAAGTTATCCGTAAAAAAAGTTGCAATGTGCACTTTTAACCTCTGATTATTACTCTCTTAGTTTTTTAGCCGCTGTAAACAGAATCTCTCATTTGCTGGCACATGTGCTTTTTTCCCTGAATTGGGCTGAAATAGTTCTCAATGCTTGGACTAAAACTGCCAGTTTTAATCATATGGATTGTTTTCAGTTGTGTGGATTGTAGTCATAAAACTAGAATGTATTTGAAGCCAGTGACAGTTAGAGAGACATTTTGTAGCACCTTACTTCTGAAGTAAATCTCATTCTTCCAAACGTTCTCATTCCCTGCTGGTGAAGCAGCCCTGTCCCTGCAAGTTGAAGCTAAATAAAAAACATGCCTATGGAAGAGTTTTAAAAAGCAAACGTGTGCAAGAGAGAGAGGAAGCTGCCAATCTCAGGTTTTCCAGACCCCTCTGTTATGTGCCCGTGGTCACAAATGGTTGCAGATAAGCAATATGTTTGAATGTATGTTTTAACAACAGAGACTTGTGTGTCCACAGAAGTGAAATTATTATTGCTGTATAAAGTCTCCCTGCCCCTCTGTCTTCTGGAGTCTGAGCAGTATTTGTAAAAGAGCCTATAAGCCACATTTAGGAGGTAAACATCCCTCAGAGCAGAATACTTTCCTTGTGAGCTCACTTCAGTCTTGATTTGCTTGTTTTTCTCCTGTACCCTAGTGTCACAACAGTTGTCCCAGTGCAAAATTGGCAGATAGTTCTTTCTCTGGGAATAGAGGCTGATTCTATGTTATTTCTATCTGTGCTTGACTGTGAGGAAGTATTCTCACATAAACTCAACTTCATTTACACAGAGTAGAGCAAAAGTAACAAGCGCTGCTAAAGCAAATATAACACTGAACAGTGTCCTTGAAATGGAGGCTTTGAAAGGCGTGTAGTGTTCTTACTAGAATAATCAAGAGTCTTGTGTGGGAGGGACTTCTGCAGAGGAAAAATGGCAAACGGAGCAGAGTGCAGACACATAATTGCCTGTATTTCTGCAAAGTACTGGATATCTGAGAAATACGGATCTGGTTTGCTTGAACTTCTGTGAAAGCTGGGTTTGAGTTGTACTTTCCGTGGTAAGGATGTGGTTGAACCAGACTGTGGGTCTCTGAAGACTGGCAAAATGCCGTCTGCTTATGAATGCTCCAGTAGTTTGGAGTACTGCAAGCTATGAAATGTAATAACTGAAGTACATCGGTTTTCGGTTTTCTTCAGGGACAGAGAGTCTGGCTTTGATCGTGTGATTAAATGCAATTAATTTACACAGCTGGAGAGCTCAAACGAAGGAAAAGCTTGCTTTTGAATCATCTGCTGCCCGTAGCTTGAGCCTTCAAACAGCCTCGGTGCATCAGGAGCATCAGATGTTGCTGATCTCAGCAGATAACTATGTGACAGCAAGATTTAGTCACCCTCGTGGAGGGTTTTTTTACGATGTAGCCCAGCCTATTATCTGCAGTTTTGTTTGACTGTTTCAGTATGGAATTGCTGCCTGAATTTTAACTTTGAGTCATCATTGATCCTCTCTCGTCAGGTTGTACTTTCACGGTGCAGGTTTTTCCCAGCCTGAGACTGGATGTGCGCTGCTAGAAGTGCATCCTTCTTTCTATTTACTGTGCACTGTCTCGCAGCGGTGGCAAGTCAGAGCCCAGGGCCCGTGGTCAGACCCCCTCACTGCTGGGTTCAAATGGGCCACGGCGGCCGTGCCTGGCCGGGGACTCACAGGGAGAGGTACTGGACACATCTGTGTAACAGCAGCTTCACCCTGTGACTCCTGGGGCTGGCCTGGCAGGGAGGGCAGACTGGCTCTTGGCTGCCCCAGCCAGTGTGAAGAGGAGCTAGAGCTAGTCCTTGCCTCCCTCCTCTACGCAGCAGAAGTGCTGCTGCCGCTGCCTGTTCTGGGGCAACCAGACTATACTTCACCCTGCTGCTGTCTCCTCAGTTTTAGCAGGTGCAGGACCAGCAACCCCCAGGCTTAGCAAAGCCCTTGGTGTTTGGCATTTTCTCCTGTGTGTCTATGTCTGATCTTTGCAATTTTCAATGCCTGAATGTGCATCCCCAAAATAGTCTTTATTCTGGGACCTACCTGAGAACACCCTGGTAGTCCACAGCTGCTTGAATAGCAGATGTTTGGGAGGTTTTGCCTAGCCCAAGAAATGACTGGCTTAAATAATTTGGCAATAAGATGTTCACTGATGGTGTTTGTAGGTACCTAGACAATACTGACTGCCTTTTATTTGTTTTGCTATTTCTTATCTGTAATGGATTTTTCCAAGTTGGATGTTAAAAGATGACTGGAGAGAACATGACAGTCCCTTACTCATAGGACGTGCCTTGTTGCAGGGGCTTGGGTCTGTGCAAAGGAGTCCAGATAGAGTTAGACTGGTCTCTGATGGACTGGTGACGTCCTTTCCGCCCCCCCCCCCGCCCCCCCACCGCCAGGATATCATATGTAGGTTTTGTATGTGATCTCTCAGCTTTATTATGCTTTATCATGA
Source organism: Colius striatus (assembly GCF_028858725.1). Taxonomy (NCBI): domain Eukaryota; kingdom Metazoa; phylum Chordata; class Aves; order Coliiformes; family Coliidae; genus Colius; species Colius striatus. The sequence goes on from NC_084760.1 coordinate 122,364,511, forward strand.
GGTAGACTTACGTGTCTTAAAAAGGTTAAGATACGGTCCACTCCCTGCTCTCCTCTTCTTCACTGATGCAGTTACCCTCTTTAAGGAATTAGAGTGGTATGCCATGAAAAACTCATGTTGGGTATGTTTTAGCACTGTGCTTGTGTGTTTGTTTTGGGTGACCTGTTCCCCTACCCTGTCATTCATCCCGGTATCTTTTCATGTCGAGTTGAGGCTGACCAACACATTCCGCAGCATTCCTCCTGTCACTGTGGGAGCGAGTGATAGGACAAGTGAGAAGCAGTGGTAAAAGCGCTGAGCAGAGGCAGAGGATTCAGTTCTCCCTTTCCCTTTGATTTGCTTTGTGACTTACTCCCTTCTCCTTTATTACCTCTTCATTAAGAAAAGACATGTTTACCACACAGCTATAATGTGAGCTTTAATTAACCCACAGCTGATTAAAGCAAAACCAAACCTAGCACAGAGAATTCTGTGATTCATTGGTGTGCTTTATGTAGGTACAATCAGGGGAGGTTTACCCTAGAGACTTTTCTTTCCTAGTTGATCAGCTGCAGCCACTGCCTTCTATTCATCACCTACCTCAGCCCTACATCTGTTTTCAGAGTTGTGCAGATTATTAAGGAATGTGGGTTCTGCGAGCTCATACTTTCAAGTCTTGCTCTTTTGGAGGAGATGCCCTTGTCTGCACCTTGAACTAGGCATGTATCACTGTAAACATCCACCAAGAACTGGATACTTGTCTACCCTGACAGCTGCCTTAAAATAGCTCCACATCAGTCATGCCAGACTATGAAAGCGCAAGGTATTAGTAAAACCCAAAACAAAGCAAGTGTAGTCAGGTGTCCTGCATATGCAAGCCACGGTTTTTCAAAGAAACCTCCTTTCAGCCTCCCAGGATACTTGTGCAGGACTCGGCCTTTTTGTGAGTTCCCAGGCTCACTTAATGTCTCAGCCTTTATTTCACTGATGAATGGCTTGGCCATCATGGATGATGAAGCAGGAGTTGTGGGTAAATCCAGGACCTGGAATCTGGCAGGTAATCTGAGTAGAGCAATGACAGTTCGTAACGGATAATCTGCCAGCCTGGAAAAGGTGAGAGCGCAGCTGAGATTTCAGGCAGACAGGGCTGTGGAGAGGCTGCGTGAGGACACTGGTGATGACTAATATGTTGTCCTCTCTAGATGCAGACTCGTGTGGTTTGCAGCAAAACAAAATAGCTTGTCAGCACAGGATACAGATGTGTTTCCACAAGTCACAACGAAACTAGCTGTCTGGCCTTCACAATTCATGTATCAAAGCATTTCCAGTTCCCATTTTGAGGCTAGAGGCTAATTATAAACACCCTTTCAGGAACACTGCATGGCAAAGCCCAAATGATATTAGATTAAAAAAAAAATCCCAAAAAGCCAAACCCACAAGCAAAACCAAAAAAGACGCTCTTCAGGTTTTTTGAGTGTTAAGTGTCCTGGGGGGATATTTGAAAACACTTTGCATCTACTGGGGTAAACAGGAATTTTCGTTTCCAGTTTGAGAAGTGTATGGAGGTGTTAAAGCAAAGGACCAGTGCTCAGTTCACAGATGAGACAGTAATTTGCCTGGGAGACCCTTCCCTACTATTCTCCAGCAATTAGTTGAACAGTAAAAGCTGCTGCTGGCTGGGAATTGTTTTGTGGGATCGTATCCAGAAACATCTTTTTCTGAAAGGGGTCGGTTCAGAAAAAAGAGAAAATAACTACATGGTCCCGAACGTGCTTGTTAGGTGTCTTGTGGCACTGAATATTGGTCTGAGATGCAGATCACTAGAAGTGCCCTCCTTCTAGGCTTTAGTAATAAGATAAATATTTATGTAGGTTTACATTAATTAGGATATAAATGAGTGTTACTATTGATTGTTTAATAAAAAGGACAGCCCTTTTTGGACAGTCCTGTGTTGTTGGCCTCATCAGCTTCCTAGAGTTCACCAGCCTTTAATTTGAGGGCAAAACTTCGTGGTTCTTACGTCTGTGCCAAGAATTCATAAGGGAGAAGAAAAGGTGGTGTGTTGTTTTGGATTTGTCTGGTCTGGTGATTTTTTAGCAGTGTGTTTTTGTTTCACTGATGCTGGTTTTTAAAACAGCAAAAATCTTGGACAGACTGTCACATCTGAGTCACTTCCCCGCTTGCTGGCTAGTCCTGTGCAAACATGCTGCATTAAAAGGTTTCTCTCTGTCTGCCTTTACCAAGCTGAGGCAGCTAGTGCCTCTCTGGAGTCACAGCTATATGTCCTTTATTTAATGTGTCTCCTATTAGCTATAATGTGGTCATTGAACAGCACTGAAGGATGCTTTGCTAAATATCCCCGTCCTGTGTTTTTTTTACCCGATGGCATTAACAGTAGGGAAACCATTAGGAACAACTTTCAGCAATAGGCACGTGGACCCTGTGCAGAGCTTTGAGCACGGCCATGAGTTTTCTGCTTTCTTCCTCTGTGCTGCTGATTCAAATCGATTTAAGTTCCCAGAGAGGCTGTGGAATGTGGCAGAGTACATTTCAAAGCAATTCCCAGGCAGTGCTTTTGGAGCCTGTGATGTGTATTGCAGGTATGAAGGAAGGACTCCTCACCTTCTCGCACAGCTCTGTACAGGAAGCTGCGGGAGTGGCACTAACTCACCAAGGGCTGAGGGCAGAAGGCTTGAAGCTTCCACATCTCACCTACAGACAAGAAGTCTGGCCCCAACCGAGGACCGAGGCTCTCTGGAGGAATTTTCCCTCCTGACAACATTGAGTTCCTGTAGCCCCTGGGGAGGGACTGCTTCTGCAGCTCGTCCATACTGACACTGCAGGCAGGAGCTGAACCAGCTCCAGCCTGGAGCCTGCAGGGCATCAGTCACAGAAGCATACTGAGCAGTGTCCTCTGCCTCCCATCCCTGGTGAGGTGCTCCCTCATTATCACACCAAGGGCCTTGAGCATCTACTCGTAATTCTTCACTGTTTCTTGATCTCCCCCTGACCTCGCTGTGGGGGTGACCCCGTTTTACTGAGATGCAGGATGACTGACTCTAATTATTCATGTGCAGAACTTCCAGTGGAAGCCTGTGGGAGTTAAAATTTCCTGAGTTCTCTTGCTTAATGTAATATTTGGCAGCACTAACTGCTTTCATTTTGATTTTAACAAGATCAGGCAGTTGGAATGCAAACTGCAGAGGTGTTCTAGTTACAAGCAAGGTAATTGGTGTTTCTGCTATCTAGAAAACTGATCAGGCAGTAGAAATAAAGTATAGTAAGCTGAATTGTAAAAAAAAACCCCAAAGATTATCTTCAGTGCAGCTAGCAAGGAACCATGCCTACCCTCCAGAAATTTAGCTAGCTAACATCGATGAGATTTGTGCAGTTTTCTTGGTGAAAAGATAGTTTTGTTGAGGGCAGGGAGAGACAGATTTCTGTCACTGTGCAGAAGGGTGTTGCTTCTGCTTTCCTAACGGTTTGGTAAGGCTGTTTGTCAGTGGTGGCTGAGCGGCTCTACCAAGAGGGTAGTGTGGGGAGAAAGAGACTGTGGTCTAGGAAAACAACCAGGAAAGAAGCTGGAAAGGGCATGAGCTTTAATGGAGCTTTAATGAGTCACCACTAGAAGCAGGACTGTCCACTGCTAGCTGTTATAAATGTGTAATCTAGCAGTGAGTGACACAGTCTCCCCCTCTTGCTGTTCTCCGTCCCTGTGCTGCCCTACTGTATATCTGCCTGCTCTAGGCTTTCGTCCTGCCCCACCATCAGAGTGCTGGTGCAGTGACCAGGCTAAAGAGGGGTCCCCAGTTCCTTTTGTGCTTGTGGGAGTTCACTGTGGTACAAATAAACAGTGCAAGTTAATTATTAATGTAACCTCTGTAGTCACAGAGACGCTGAGTGGGGGAGGAAAGTAGCTTGTAAAGTAAAGATTTGAAGAGAAGACATTTAGAAAGGTGCTATCTCTGTTTGTGTGATCTCTACTTGGAAAATGGGGAACGACTGCCAAGGAAAAATGAGTAGAAAGACAATAAAAAAACCCCCCTAAGTTAGTGGTTTTCATGCCACGTGCACACTATTGCCAAACAAAGAACCTCAGACTTGATGACAAAGCTGGATATGAGCTTGCGTGATGAAATCTGAAACTGCACAAACACAGCCTGGTTTTCATTTATAGTTTCAAGCCCATAATCGGTCCAACTTCATAGACCTCTTTATAAAGCTGAGACAAGTTTTAGGAGACCTTGGATGAGTTATAGTTTCTGATAGAAACTATGCAAAAAGGGTGGGATTTCATGCCAAAGCAGTTATGGATTTGGCTGTGTTTTACTTTTGAGTTTGGGAGTTGAAGTCTAAGGTCAAAGTAAAATAATACCTAAAGACTTTTGGCCAACAAAAGGAAACAATAAGTGGAGCCACAGCTTGGGGAGGCAGGGGGGATTCTACTTTTTTTTGGTCTGTAGTCTGTCTTTTGTGGAGGATTTTTTCATGTTTGTCACGTTGCCTTAAATGAAAATGGAATACAGATTCCATTCTGCCTTTTGTTTTCTTGTTAGTAAACATCTGGAAACTCAGCTTGCACAATAAATATGCCTTAGCAAGTAGATTTTGCTCTGCAATGTCTCTTTTGGGAATTGTTATATTAATACTGGCTCTGCTGTAGAAGAGGAAGTCAACTGGACTCGTGTTTTGCCGTTGCAGATGTTGTCTTGGAGAAGGCCATGCACAAGTGCATTCTGAAGCCACTGAAGAGCCACATTGAAGCAATGTTGAAAGAGTTTCATACCGCGGATGGTTCTTGGAAACAGCTCAAGGAAAACCTGCAGCTGGTGCGACAGAGGAATCCTCAGGAGCTGGGCGTGTTTGTTCCAACACCAGACTTTGTGGATGTCGAAAAGATTAAAGTCAAGTTCATGACCATGCAGAAAATGTATTCACCTGAAAAGAAAGTCATGCTGCTGCTGAGAGTTTGCAAACTGATTTACACGGTGATGGAGAATAACTCAGGTATGGTGCTTCTCATGGTTCAAGTTCACTGACATTCCAAACCTGGGGTTGTCTTTGGGGGAAGGAAATCAGACCTCGTGGTGCTGCAGATATGGCTCTTCCTGAAGCTCTCCTAGCATCTCCTTCCTCTTTTGAGACGGATTCTTTCTCTCCGCTTCTTTACTGACATCTCTGACACATCTGGCAGCACGTCTTCACAAATTCAGTGTGGAGCAGAGTTGTGGAGCAGCTTGAAAAAAAAACAGCTTTGCTTAACTGTAGGCTTTTGAAGTTGGCTGTCTCGTGAGCCTCGACTGTTGACACTGATTCTAAATGAGTATTTTTCTGGAAATTGTACTAGAGGTAACACCCTGTATTTATATACATAAATACATAGTAATTCAATAGCGTGGCCACTACAAGGGCTCTGTGTTAATGAGTGGAGAGGAAAGCAGCCTCTGATCCAAAAGTTTTGGCTTGCTTTGCTTTTGAATATTCTTATTTGGACATTTTATTTAGTGGTTTTGGAACAGAAGTAACATCTGTTTCTACACTGTAGCAAGAGTCCAAAAGTGAATGTGCAGCTGTGTCCCGTCCTGACTAAGTTGCCTATACTTTCTTTTGGGATTAATGGTGAAAGCTTGTGGCTGTTAAAGAGACTCACAGGGACTTTTGCAAGATTTAGGTCCAAGCTCCCACCCAGTTCATTGTTTCTGTGCAAAATCCTGCATTTTGAAACAAACATAAGAATCTTGTCCTGAAGTGCTGTAAACTTTTCTTTCCATGCTCTGTTATCGTATCGAGTAAGGTATTTCCAACGTGTAGAAGAAAAAATACAGAGAAGCAGCTGCTGGTTAAGTGTTGCAGCGCTCCTTGGGTTGCTGTGTTTTGTCAGGTAACGTTTGTAAAAGGTGTCATTGAGACAGCAGATGTTTGAGTGTCTCAGCTCTTCAGTCATCCAGAGTTTCAACAAAGTTTAAGTTGGCTCCTGCTCCTCATGGTTTTAAGTGACCATCGCACCACTGCTACAGTTAGCAGCTTGGCCAGACCCAGAGATTTAGCCACATAGCATTTTCTGTACAGGAGAGGTAACACTCTATTTAAATGCAATAAAACTGATAGGAACACAAACAGACCTAGAAGCAGTGTTAACTGCTTGTTAACTGTGTGCTGCCATTGCTGATGGTGCTGGTTGAGGTTTTGCTCACTGATGTTTTCAGTTATGCTCTTTTGTAAAAAGACCTGAGTTTTCTTGTCAAATTTCATGGGCTTTTATATTCAGGCTTCTCTGCTGGGATTCAGACTCAGAGACTGGTATTTGTGACTGGATCCTTACAGAAAGTGGATGTCAATTCCTTTGCATGCCTCAAGGTGTGTGTCATGAGATTTGTGCTTGTTAGAAGTAGAGGGTGAAGCTGGTGTTGGCCTCCTGTCCAGCCAGCATCAGATGCCATTCTCTTGGCTGCACATCAGTAAGGGAAGGCTCTAGAGTAACACAAAGAGAGAAGTAAATGACAGTACTGGTCAGTGAGAGAGCAAAATGGTGCTTTCTTTTCAAATACTGGAACTGGAAAGAGGTTGTGGTTTGCCTATCACTGTCTGTCTTCCCTTCAACCCAGGGAGGCTGTATGGAGCTGATGACTTCTTGCCTGTGTTGACATATGTACTGGCCCAGTGTGACATGCTAGAGCTGGATACTGAAATCGAATACATGATGGAACTGCTGGATCCATCTTTGCTGCATGGAGAAGGTAATCTGTTTATTTACTTCTATTGGAATTGAGTGGAGGACTAGGGAAAAGGGGGATTCTTCCTCATAGCACTGCCACTGTTAACCTTGTTTCAGGAGAAATCCTTTCAAGGCAAGTCAGCAATGTTGTTCGTGTAACAAGAGAATCTCATCATTATTTCCACCTTAAAGTAAGAGAAAGCTGGTTAGCTTGCAGAGTGCAAGCCTGAGTGACCAGGGAATCTACTGATGTGTACTGCCTCTTGAGGAAAGAGGTTCTTGTCAGCCAAGAAGGGGGAGGTCGTGTCATGACTTAGCAAGCAAACACATGCACTGTGCAGGTGGCAAATGGGGTTATCCTGTGCCTGAAAACATTGAGACACATGGTGGGACGTGGGTTAAGTGCTTTGTAAAAAGTTCTGGGGGCATCTTCTGCCTCTGTAGAGGAAATGCCAGAGGAATATTGCCCCCCCACCCTGATCTTCACACCTCCTCCCAGTATTTACTTCTCACAAAGTATTTTTACAAGCCCTAGGAATATGTTTCCTAGGGCACTCTTGAATGTCTGAAGTCTGTTAGAGGCAAGGAAATCTCAGCCTTTTCTATTTTCATGGTGATGTTTTTAACAAAGAGGTATTTTGCAAGCCTTTGAAGGTCCCCAGAACCTACCTGTTTATGAGGAAGTTTAAAGGCAGTTCTTGTGACCAAGCTCAGCTGTGACTTTGTGTGTGTTTGCCATTCTTGCTATCTCTTGGCTTGCTGAAGTGGTAGTATCTTCTTACACGCCCCACGTGCATGAGAAAACTGGGCCGGGATTCCTCCAATTTGGCACTAGTCTGCTCTGTGCTTTAAGTAGTGAGTGTCCTCTAGTGCATTGTCCACGAGTCTTAGCACAGAAGATACTTGAGATGTGAAGCTGGAGATCACTAACATGCTTGATTTCCTGGACTATGAAATCATGTTGTTTCTAATGCAGCAAAAGTTGTCCATCCACTGGTTCGCCCTGTCTTTGTCACCAGCTGAACTGTACTGTGCAGGAAAAGTTATTTAGTGCTCTGGGACTATGCAGTTCAAATGTGATGTGTTGTCCGATTTGTCTCATGAGTCTTGCATGTGTTTATGTATTGAAATCATTGCGAAGTTAAAGGCCAAGAGGATGCTGTCAGTAACACAGAAAATACTACTGTGAGCTTAAAAGGTGTCTTTCAGCTGTGCTGCCTTTCAGTTGGACACTCACTCTAATAGCGTTCTTAAAAAGAAACCTGAGAAGTAAATGACACCATGTCTTTTATTTTTCCTGCGTGTTGAGGGCTGTTACCAGCTGTTGAGACCCCCTTTCCTTTGTGACCTACAGCTTCTTTTGTACATCAACAGCTCTGTTGTGGCTTTAATTTCTTTTCCACTCCCATAATAAAGGTGAGGTAAGGAGCACTGTACACGTCACCTCTTGGACTAGTTGGACATAATAGGGAACGCTAAAAAGGTGACAAACATGGTCTTCCTTTTACAAACAGAAGCAAAGTCTTTGAGATGCTTCCAGGGTACAAATTACACCCTCAGTTGTTGCTTTATTGGCACTAAGGGTGGTTGCCTTTACTGTTCCTGAACAGTGGTGCGTTGTCTTTTACTTTGTTTAAAAAGCTATGTTTATTCCATCCACACTTAAACAAATCACTAGTCACGAAATTTAGAAGGCAACTCATCTTCCGACTTTGTAAAAACAGTCAGGAGTAAAGGAGGGACACCAGTCACTTCAGTAACCAGCTATCCCCAGCACTAGCAGACCCGGAGTTAGATACTGCTGCACCGCTTATTGATATGGAGTGCATGCAACCACTGCATATCTCTTAGTAGCTGAGAAGACACCACACAGTATTTTGCAGGTCAGTGGGCTGGGGTATTTTATCTATAAATACTTTGTCAATAGAGTACAAGGACTTTCCAATATATGTACGTATGTGTGCGTGACCACGCTGAAAAGCTCTTTGCTCTCCCTCACAGGAGGCTATTACTTGACAAGTGCTTATGGAGCACTTTCACTGATCAAGAACTTCCAGGAAGAACAAGCTGCCCGACTGCTAAGTTCAGAGGCCAGAGATACTCTGCGGCAGTGGCACAAGAGGAGGACAACTAACAGGACGATACCTTCAGTTGATGATTTTCAGGTAGAGCTTGGGGTTGAAGTGAAAGACTGGGTATGATTCTGGTGTGGGAAGTCCCCATTGCAGACGTATGATTCATAGCAATTCCCTTGGGGTCACAAGGTGAGTGGAGTGAAGCAGTGCTGAGAATATGGCGGGCAAATTGGCCTCAATCTTGAAGCCTTTGCACTTTAGACCATCATTATCAAACTCTATTACAGAGAAAACACTAAACAATGGAGCTTTCCTATCCTCCCTTCTAAGTCATGCAGAGCGAGGACAAACTTAGATTTTGAGAACCTTAGAATCTTAGATTCAGATTCTTTCTTGTTTTTAATAGTAAAGCATATAAATCCAGATTTCCAGTGGTATACATCACCCTAGTAGCTAATGGTGGCATACAGCAGGAGGAGAGGAGAGGTGAAAGAAAAGCTTGCCCACAGCTTTGAAGTTTAAGCAAGGAATAGAGTTCTATACTATGGATGTCTTCAAGTTTGTTTGTGTTTTTTTTTCTCCTCCCCTTCATTTCTTACTGCTCTTTCAGAGTAGAGCAGTAACTTCAAAGGAAGAATAACAAGTTGGGAATACTTCCATCTTTTAAAACCAGACCCACGTGCCTTTCATATAGTATGCTGTTGACTCTCTCTTCTGATGCATCAGTTTGTGGACTGAAGCAAGGAGGATGTTGAAATCGAGAAGAATGGATTTACTTCTTTGTGTTCAGTTATTTACAGTTCACACCACAGCACAAAGTTGCCAGAGAGGCTAATGACAACCATCAGTTACATACAGTTTAGTTAAGAGCTTGGGAAATGAGGGTGTGGAGTCAACAGGAAACAATGAAACTTCTCAGTTGAGGGTCCTTCTGTTTTATCAGTGTCTACACAAGCAGCTACAGCACAACACTGGAAGTGGTTTTCCACAATTTGCCTCTCTCAGGAAGAGGAGAACTGACTTTACAAATTATGGCCAGTGTGCAAAGCTAGTCGACCTTACTGAGATCCACCTTATATTCTGCTTACCTGTAGATAGGTGTTAGACTCAAACAGCTTCAGCCTTTGTCCTTTCTAGCAAAACACTACATTTTTAACAGGAAAATTCCTCACCTTGTATTTCTGCTGGATCACTAAAGGACAGAAGATTCTTTCAACAGGGTCTTGTATTCCATTTCGTCTTCTTTTCCTCAACGAAAGAACTTCAACTGAGCCAGTTCTATGGCCAGATGTGGGAAGATACAGGGGAAGATCTGTCACTGAGTATGTCCAGTGCTTCTCCTTCCTCTGCCTCTTTCAGAAGAGCGCCTTGAGTCAGTCAGATTAAACCACTTCCAGGCTATGCCTGCCGCAAATTCAAGCATTTTGCTGCTTGCTCAGAATGCCAGTTGTACATTTCCTTTCTCCACATCCTGCAGTCCTGAAATTAAGGATCTTCCCTTCAACCAACATGTAACACAGCTTTAGCCGATCTCATTTTTCCAACATGGACCCCCACAGTATCATCACTACGCTTCTGTGATGGTGCAGGCTCTCAGCTTTTATCAGCCTTTGAGCTCTGGAAGTCCTTCATCCTCTCTCTTTCAAAAGGACGGAAAAGAAAAAAAAATCCTTTATTTTGAAGATAAGACAACTTTCTGATACTGCATAAATAATTTTGATACCTAGTCTGAGTGACAGACATTTGCATAAACTTCAGCCTGTCCTTGAAGCAATTCTGCCTGTCTAAAAGCACACACATTTAAAAAAGTTATTCTGTGTAGTAGTTACATAAGAAATGCAAACTAGTGTGTTTTGCCTTACCTAGGGATGATTTTTCCATCAATTTCTCACGCAGGATAAAAAAAATGTATGAGTTCTGTTCAGTCAGGTTCAGTCCTGGTGATTTAAATGCTGTTGCAAAGCTTCAACATGTCAATCAGCAAGCTGTCAAAAATACTTCATTAAAGAGTACTCTTTGGAACTTAAAGTCATATGAAGATTTTTCTCGGTCTTAGCTTTTAACAGCTTGTTTTTATGAAATGTGAACCTTTACCATGGCAATTTACCATGCTGCATTTATTCAGCACGCAAACGTGGTTATCGGCTCAGTCAATACACAGGTCTTTCTCACGGTCACTTTTTCCCCTTCTCATTTAATTTTACTGCTTTTTAGTCTTTAATTGCAGTCAGTTTATTTCTTAAAAAAACACATGACAGCAGGCTACTTTGTTCACGTGTCTGAAAGGTTTTGTGTTTTGTCATTTGGTTGTTTTGGTTTGTTTTGTTGGGGTTTTTTTTCCCAGTTATTGCTTTTTCTTTTACTTTTTCAATGCTTTTTGAAAGGTAGAACTGCATTTCCTCGGAGGAGGCGTTTTAGAGTTACTCAAGTTACCAGTTGTGGACACGTGTCAATTTTAACGGATTAAAAAGATCCAGCTTTTGCCCCGAGATCTTACAGAATTACTCTAATGTTGCAGAGTAAATTTCCTTTCAGCATCCCTCTAAGCCTTATTTAGAAAAAGAAAATGCCATCAGGCAAGACTTGTTTCCATCAAGCTCAGATGCCACATTGCCAGCAGTTAACATGGTGAATGTGTCACACCCGTGTGAGGACGGGTCACCTTTGGCACACTGCAGCATAACAGTGCAGTTTGTTGTGCGGTGCCTTTTGGATGGACACCCTTGTGTGCTGCTGGCAGTTGCTTCGTTTTTTTCATTTTCATCTAACAGGTGAGGTGAAGCTTCTGTTCTATAGCCTTGACCCAGCCAGCAGCAACAGCATCTCTCCGGTGTGCTGCCTCAGATGTTGGTTTTGCTTCACAGCAGTTTGTTTCATGTTAAAGCCGCACATAAGTCCTGTGGGAACCGTTGGTGTTTGCCGTGTGGCTGTAAGGCTGTGTCTGTTCACTTTTAGCGGGGTCAGCACGCGGGCCAAGGAAGGGGGAACGTTGATTTATGAATTTCCACTACACCCGTGCAGTTTTGCCAGCTAGATGGCAATTCTCAGGCTGGCTGTAATGTACAGAAAGCACTGGTGTGTATTTCACAACTGCAACATGGAGAGGCTTGCTGTTTGTTGCTGACTCTCCAGTTTTCAGAGGCTGAGTTTTTGCTCTTCCCACTTCTGATGGCTGTTTTCTCATACAGAATTACCTCCGTGTGGCGTTCCAGGAAGTGAACAGCGGGTGTACGGGCAAGACGCTGCTGGTGAGGCCATACATCACCACGGAGGACGTGTGCCAGCTTTGCGCTGAGAAGTTCAAAGTGGACAATCCAGAAGAGTACAGTCTGTTTCTTTTTGTTGATGACACCTGGCAGCGGCTGACAGAAGATACCTACCCTCAGAAGATTAAGGCAGAGCTGCACAGTCGCCCGCAGCCCCAGGTCTTCCACTTCGTCTACAAGCGTATCAACAGCGATCCCTACGGGGCCATTTTTCCCAACAGCGACGACCCAGCTCCTTAAAACCAGCAACTCGCCACGTAACTTCCATTCCTGGTTAAGTGTTGAAAACATCTTTGTCGGCTGCCATCCTTAGGAGCTAAAGCAGGCCTTAAGTCACAGGTGCCTGGTCAAGCACGTGCAGACACTTGCAGTGTTGCTGATGAAAGCCCCTGTGAGCCAGTTACGCGGCTGGCCACAGAACACCCCACCAGCCTTGTGCTGGAGCGAACAGCCCTTAAGGCTCAATTTCTTGTGCCACAGGCTCCAACAAAACATATTGTACTGTGGCCCTTCTGCAGGTCTTTTGCTGTAGCGTGCAAAAATTACTTTCTTAGGCGAATCCTGTAGCCAAATGTCCTTTTGATTCACAAACGCGCAGGCTGGACGAGTGTCTCGGTGAGCCGGCTGGGATGGGCCGTGTCACCGGTGCTCAGCTCACAGGACTGTCCGATGCAGGGCATCAGTTAACTCATCATTATGTGGATGATTGCATCCTTCCCTATTTTTTTTTTTAATTACAGAAAATCGCCATGTTTTTATACATATATATATATATCATAGAAATTTTATAGCAGTTGCAGGTAAACTGTCAGGGTTGGTTTTTGAAATATTTTTTTAACTATAAAGTGTTCTATAATTATGCATGTGATTTTTAACATTTAATATACAAGAATAAATCTCTTGCTGGTTTTAGAGTATTGCATAAAAAGTCTCTGTGGTTTCTCTTTTTTTCCTGTTCCAGGAGAGTTCCTGTGAAACTTTGTGTTACCTGTAAGGAGATTGTAACGCTGGCACTGGTGATTTTAGTGCCTTTATCTGAACTTGATGTACTGTTATCTGGATTATTGTTTATATGCATCCTTTCGGATAGAGCTCGGGGGGATTGGAAGAGGAAGTCGAAAGACAAGGATGTAGAGAAGGGGCAGAGAAAGACTGTAGAGAACCTAGGTTAGGATTAAAATGTGTTAGTCTGCTGGTTCAGGCTCCTTGTGGAAACCAAGCAAGGGAGGTAGGTAACGGAACTGTTATATAAGCAATGTTGTAGGTTTGCAGAGGGATTTGACAGCACTCATCCCTGATACTGTTTGTGTTAGCAGAGGATACAATATATCGGCGAGGTGAACACTAACTGTGTCCTGTAGTCTGTCAACAGCATCAAAATAGGTCTTGGACTGAAGAAGGTGTTGTGGTGTTTGACGATTCTGTTACCTCGTAGGTGAGATGTGAAATCGGTCCTCCACGTGCAAAGATGAAACGGTATTAAATGTCTTGTGTTCTGTGGGTTTGTCCAAGGTAGCCAATGCCGCGGGTGACACTGTGCATCCCGCCTCGGTCAATCGGGGCTGCTGTCTTTGGAGGGACGGGGGTTCTCCCCGGGTCTGGGGGTCTCAGGGTGGTGTAACATAAGGCCGACAGTGGGGAAGACGTCACGAGCAGCATGTGTGTTGTACACGCAGAGATCTGCAGCATTTTTGTCAGTGTATCTGAAACCCCTGGCACGTGTTTGTATTTCATTTTGTAAATGATCGGTTTTGCACATAAATATACATTGTAATACTGAACTACAATTTGGGACGTTGTGTGCTGTGGTTTTTGGGGTGTTTTCTGGTTGATTGGTTGTGGTTTTGTTGTTTTGGTGGGGGTTGGTTGGTTAAAAAAGGGCTCAGGCTTTAATGCCTTGTGGGTCAGCGGGCTCGCTTTAAACTCTTTGCAAAGGAAAGGTGCCGTGACATTATTGCCTACTTAGTGCCCTTGACCTCAGCAGTCAGTAAGAAGTGGGATGAACCGTGTCTTGCAAAGTTAAGACTTCAGTGCTAAAGAAAGCTCCGCTGTTTCATATGCTAGCGGCCGTGCGGGGGGAGGGAGGGAAGGACTGAGGTAGAGAGGCAAAGTATTAAGAAACTCGGCATTTAAGGCATGAGGCAAAGGAAAGCCAAGAATGCAAAAAGGGGAACACGCGCCCGAACCACCTCACGGTGATTCCGTCTGCAACTTGTGCAGCTTTCTCTTTTAAAAATCAGAACATTTTATTCTCTGTGCTGTGCAAAACGCTTCTCACTTCTCTTAAGGCCGGGTGCGGGGTGGCGCTGGGGCAGGGGTGGGAGGCGGGGCTGTGGTCTCGGCGGGGCGGGTGCGTGCAAGGGACAGCGCCCCAGAGCAGGCGGCTGCGGCAGACGCGGGCGCGGTGGGCTGCGGGCGCCCGTGTCGGGCGGAGCGGCGCCAGGGCCCGCGGGGAGGGCGCGGCCAGGCTCGGGCGCGGGGCGGCGCATCCGGGGCGGCCGCAGCGCTTCCGGGGCGGCGGGGCCGGGCCTGCGGCAGCCGCTGCCACCATCATGACGACGCTCCGCGCCTTCACCTGCGACGATCTCTTCCGCTTCAACAACATGTGAGCGTGTGTCCCCCCTCCCCTCCCCGAGCCCCCCGCTCGCGCCCGCTCCCCGCCGGCGGCTCGGGCCGCGCTGGGCCGGCCGCGCTGAGCCTCGGCTCTTCCTCCCCTGCAGCAACCTGGACCCGCTGACAGAGACCGTATCCTTCCCGGGGGCGGTGCGGGGCCGAGCGCGGGCGGCCGCGGCCGTAGCGGTGACCGGTTGCTCCTTAACCCGGCGGCGCAGTACGGGATCCCGTTCTACCTGCAGTACTTGGCGCACTGGCCTGAGTATTTCATCGTGGCCGAGGCGCCCGGCGGGGAACTGATGGGTTACAGTGAGTGCCGCGGGAGCGCGGGGGGTAACGTGGGAGGTCCTCGTACTCGTGCAACCACGGCGGGAGCGGGGTGGGAAGGGACCTCTGGAGATCACCCACGGCTCCCTCACAACCCTCCTGGCCTTGTCCCAGCCTCCCGTCAGGAAGAGCAGCGTCACGTCCCACCCCGCTCCCGAAACGCCTCGGGGTCGGGACTCGTAGCAGCAGTTTATAGTTGGCTGCTCCCAGCGCGACAGGGGCTGCCGGCAGCGGAGCGCGGGTGCAGCGGAGCGCGGGGGCGGCTGTGCCTGCAGGCAGGTGAAGATGTGGGTGCAGGAGGGTCAGTAGCACAGGACCTGAGTCCCTGCGCTCGGCTCTGACCTCACACGCGGTCGGTCCTCAGTAAGTAGAAGCGCTGGGCTCGGGTTTTGCGTTTCCTGTGAGGGAGGACGTACCGTGTCTGGGTGCCCGGTGCTGCATTGCTGGCACGTTTTTCAGAACCGTTCCGAATAGAGCTGTTGGTTTGTTTATTTTTTCCAGGGAGCTGTTTTATTTTCTCCAGGTTTTTTTTTTCACCTTCCGCAGGGAGGGGACAGGGAAGAATAAGAGTCTGTGTAGGGACCCAGGAAATAAAGTGTTTGACACAGTAAAACCTAAAGCATTGTCTGTACAGGAGCTTCTATGCTCACCACATCGGCTGCTTATTAACAGTGACTGATGTAAGAGCACCGTGGGGATGTGTGAATGTTCATTAGTGAGCTAACACTGCTTTGGCTCTCCGTAGAAAGAAGAGGATCTACAAAGACCTCAGAATTACATCCCCATTCCCCCCTTATTTTTTTTCTTCCCTTGAACATGCTGCATTTGCAGGGCCTGAGCTTTCTATTGTCAGATTGGAAAAGCTTCCTAAGCTTTATTCCCCCACAGTCACCAAAAATCTGTAATTTCCAGGATGGTGAGTTTGTTCTGGGTTTCTCCATTCCTCTGTTGTTTTAGTCAGACCCTGAACTCCTCTCGGTTAGACTTACCAGGGTTGCTTATGAATTGTGTTTGGAAGCCATGCCTCAAAAAGTGAACTTGGAGAATGTTTGGATTGGGTTTTTTCTTTTAGACTAGTCTGCTGCTGTAGTACTTGAGCAGAACAACGTTTTTTTTTGTGGTTGCCAAATGACAGAGTGGTAACACAGACATCCCTGTCTGAGCCTGAGCCACAGTCGTGCTGCCTGCTCCTTCACAGAAGCACAGAGCTGCGGATGTGCCTTGCTCCCGGGGTGCTGCTGTGCTGATGCTCTGTGTGTTTGCAGTCATGGGTAAAGCAGAAGGCTCTGTGGCTCGGGAGGAGTGGCACGGACACGTCACTGCTCTCTCCGTGGCCCCCGAATTCCGACGGCTGGGTTTGGCTGCAAAGCTGATGGAGCTGCTGGAGGAAATTTCAGAAAAGTGAGTATTATGCCTGTCTTTGTCTTTTAATCTTTCTACAGATTTCTGTCTGTGGCTTAGACACTTGATTTCCATAACACAGACCCAGAATTTTACCTTAGATACTGTTCTCATGGGCTGAAATTCCCCAAAGATGGAGAGCAAGAGTTACAAGTTCCCTGAAAGCCAATTTGCCATAACGAGTAGGAGGCAACTGCAATTCCAATAGGGAAACTGTATAAAAGGTCCTTTTCTTGACAGGAAAAGACCTTGGTGAAGTGTTGTCTCGTGCTGAGTTACTTGTACCTGCAGAAAATTTAATCTGGTGTCGAACAAATCCACAGGGAAATGTCCCCAACTCGTGATGTTTGGGCACCCACGTAGCTGGGTAGTATTTGCTTTGCAAGGGGAAGGGTTGATTCTGGGTCACTGGGTTCTGTGAGCAGTGGCAGGAGACCCTCCCTAAGCCAGTGCCATCTAAAGTGTTCTTAAGGATGTCAAGCTTCTGGAGGCGTTAAGCTTGTCCTGTCCTTTCAGTCCTTTACAAACCCACAGGCTGGTGTAGAGGAACGGTGATGTGACAGAAGAAAAGGCAGCGTGTGCCCATGCTGGGTTCCAGCAAAGCACTGTTACTGACAGCCAGCATGCCAGCTCCCGGGCTGGGCACGAGGCAGGGGTCGTTGCTTAGCAAAACCTTCACTTGCTCTTCCTGAGTGTGCTTTTGTACATCTGTTCTTCAAAGAAAGGGTGGATTTTTTGTGGATCTCTTCGTGCGAGTGTCAAACCAGGTTGCAGTGAATATGTACAAGCAGCTGGGCTACAGCGTGTACCGGACGGTGCTGGAGTACTACTCTGCCAGCAGTGGGGAGCCTGATGAAGATGCCTACGGTAAGTGGTGGTGCTGCTGCATACAGAGATTCTCACGCTGAGGGTTCCTGGGCTTGTTTGTATCATTTGTTCTGTTAGTTTAATTTTTTTATATTAACCGAGTCCAGAGAGTTGCTGAGGGACGGGGTTTTCTGTGCTCCTTTCCATGTTCCTTAAGACAGCTTTTCCTGCTGAGGATTACATCACTTGCATGTTACGCATTTCGTGGTATCTGTAGTAAAATAAACTACAAAACAAGAATAAATCAGTTAAATACAGAGACATCCTGTGGGCAAGGTGAAAATAAAAACGCAGTTTCTTACCGAATTTCCCTTTCTGAGGATTTTCTTTCCCAGTGGCCAGGATACTTATGTTCTGGGGGAGGGAATGGCAGCACCTTCCTCACTTCTTCCTGTAACAGGGACTTGAAACTTTAATCTTCCGAGTATTTCAACTACAAATTTACTAATGTCTGTGGTCAACAATGGTATTTTCAATTAAAAAGGAAGGAATGTGGCAACTCAACTATGTTAATGTTAAATCTGTTCACTGAAGTACCAGATGCTTCTTCATTCTAGGTATTCTTTCCTGTAAGTATCCTCCCTAAAGGGTTATCTGGCTGTGCTGAGTATCTGTCTTCTGCACAGTAATAACTAGAGCAAGATGAAATGCAGGAGCCAGTGTTGCATATGCCCTAAATAATCTATTTACCCTTTACCATGCCATTTGCTTCCCACTCAGAGTTTCATGCAGCGTGACATTATTCCAGTTGATGAGGGTGATCAAAGGGTCTTGAGGGCAATACTTAGGAGGAGCGGCTGTAATAATATCCTATGCTTCTAGGAAATCTTCTTGTTTAAAAACAGTCTTATTGTAGTAGAAAGTCACATATTAGGGCTTTGTGCAATGGCTGTCTTTTATAATAACACTCTTTTTGTTTTTCCACAGATATGAGAAAAGCTCTTTCCAGAGATACAGGGAAGAAATCAATTATACCTCTGCCTCATCCTGTGAGACCAGAAGATATTGAGTAACTGTAAGCTGTGGTTCTTGAGCAACTCACTAAGTGTCAGGTTCCTTTTCCCACGAGCCCCCAAGAACTTGGGGATAGGAAATCTTGGGTTCAGTGTTTTTCCCCATGAAATTCCAAAAAGCATTGCTGAGGGGCTTACCGAGGCTGTGTCTGTTGGCAATGGCTGCACACTCCTGCACTTTTACCCTATTATTTTTACTTTTAAGCTTTAAAAAATTCTAAGGCTATTAAAATGGAATTACCTTCTGTATGGTGCTTTCAGGGTTTTCTTTCAAACCAAACATACCTGAAGCTGGTAATAGTAAAGACTGTTCAAATGCATTTATTCATGACCAAGGAATATGCTGTACAATACTGAAGAAACACAGCAGGGGAAGGCAGTGCATTCATACTTGCTTTCAGGATCAACCTGTGTGATTAATGTAGAAATTTCTTTCCCTTTTTTTATGGCACAGGCACAGGACTGAACTTAAATTCACTGTTGATTCAAGAAAGCCACACAACAAAGCAGGCCAGGCTTTCTTTCCACCTTGGACCAGACTGAAGAGCATCTCCCGTGTTCTGGGTGCCCACAGGTACCTTGAAGCGTTGTGTCCGCTGCAGCAGCCTGCGGTACAGATTCCTGGTGTTCTCATACTCCTCTTGCTCCATGTCAAGGGCTGTGTAGGTTTGCCAAAGAAACTGCAGAAGTCTCTCATTGTGTTCACAGCATATTTAAACAAACCTTTATTTTAACACTGAGATAATGAATCTTGTTTTTTAATGGAGAAGCATGGATAAATGTGGAATTTGCAGAAATGAAATTCAGAGATCTGAGTATTTATTGCCTGCATGAGCCAGGGTTGAGACTAAGCAATATCCAACCCTGTGCACGTGATCCATTGCACTGTGCACTGCTGCAACCACCTTCCTCCCTCCCTGTTTTATCAGGGGTTTCATGGCCCCGTGTGTCCGGCCAGGAAACACATGCTGAATGAATGAGACACAGGCTCAGCCACCACGGTGAGTTCTGCACAAGCCGGTACACTGCTCACGTTGCAGTTGGCCACACTGTGTAATAGGTGCTGGGGTTTGTTCCATCCTTATACTCAGCTTTGTATCCCATTTTTCCTTTGGGTTCCTGTCTGGTGTCGTAGCTCACTTGCAGTTCCTTGTTGTCTGGTCCCCATCACTCTCCCTTTCCCTATCACTGTTCTGGTCTCTCAGTTTTTCATTTCTCGGAAGGTCCCTATGCCTTTTCTCCCACTCCCCTGGTCCTGTCCTGGGCCACGTCCTCGTTGTTGTGACAGGCACAAAACTGCCCAAAAGCCCCGATTCTGGGTTTGCAAAGGGGAAGTGGGGTAGCCGTCTGTAGCAGAGCAGCCCCCGTTGTCCTGTGCGGAAGCAGAAACGGGGATGTGACCGTCAGGTGGAGAAGCCCTAAAAACAGTTGGGGAGCGAATGGAACATGCCGCCGCGCCCCCCCGTGCCCCCCCCCCCCCGGTCGTGGTTCCGCCGGGTCCCGGCTGAGGCCTCAAGCCGCCCATGCGCGGAGGCGCCGTCACTTCCGCCTCTGCCGGCGCCAGTCTCCGCCCATTTGCTGGTGAGGCTGCGCCCCTTTTGGACTCAGACGGCGCATGCGCAGGAGCGCTCGGCTCCGCCCGGCCACCCCCCGCTCAGCCCGTAGCCCCGCCTCCTGCAGGCGCCGGCCGCAACGCCGCGGGGCTCCGGCCGCGCATGCGCAATGGCCACTGCTGTCCTGTGGTCAGCGGCCGCTGTTGCAGCCTGTGGGGGACGGCGCCTGCGGGACTCGTGCTCGGGGACGCTTCACCCTCTTCGTTCCTTCTGGCTCTCCCTTGCTACTGGGTCTTTGAAAATTCCTTTCTTACAGCTTTCATTTCACTGGCATTATTTCCTTTTCTTCCCCTCTTTTCAGAATCCGTTCCGTAACCAGCTCATGAGTTTCTGAATGTTCTTTCTGTGCCTAATTGTGGTCCCTGTTCTGTTTAAGAAAACCCTGCACTATTTTCTTTCTTTTTCTACTCTCACTTGTACTTTTTTTTTTTTGCCTCCTTTTTTTTTTACCTCGGCTGTTCATTTTCAGCAACTTCAGGCCTTTATTTTCCTAAAAGCTCATTGCTTTTGAAATGTTCTTTTGATACCTCTCTTTTTTTTTTCCTTCTGTGGCTTTATTTGTATTGATTTCTTCTTCTTCCTTAGTGCCTCCACGTTTTCAAGTTCCTTCCTAGGTCTCTTTTTTTTTTTTAGGGGATTGCCACTTTTTGGAAAATGTTTCTTTAATCCCTGTGGCTTTCTGCAGTCACCTTAATTTTCTGAGTGTGTCTGGCCTTCACATACTCTCCTCAATTTCATATGTTTACTGTTGTGTCAATTTAAGTTTGCTGCTTCTACATTTTACTTTTTTCCTTCTTTCCATCACTGTTGCTTTTACAGACCCCGTGTTTATCTTGTCAGCTTTTAAGGAACACACTCGCTTTCTAAATGTTGTTTCGTCTCGGTTTTAGCTTTTCTGCCTATTTTACATCCCTAAGACCCGGTGTAAATTGGAACAAATTAATTAATGGTTTAATTTGTCCCCATTTAATTGACCCCGCTGAAGGTGGCCGCACGGCGCGCGGCTCGGTGCTGCCGCCTGGCGGACACAGGCCGCGCTGCAGCGTGGGCGCGGGCGGCTGAGCTCAGTGCTGCCGCTCCGTGGGCAAAGTGCGGGATTGCAGCTCCAGAGCCGCACATCGCAGCGGCGCCTGGAATAACCTGCGCTTGTTGCTAGCGCTCTGTGAATACAATCCAGTGCTGCAGCTCGGAAGAGGCGCCTGTAATAACCAGCAGGCAGTGACGCCGGTCACGGATATGATACAATCCTGGAGCGCCGGTGTAGGGATGCGTGTAACACCTGGTGCTCGCTGCCACCGCGTGTCCACAGTGCGGTACCGCAGCCGGGCTGCTCCGTGGTGCCATCTCGTGATGAAGGACGGGCACTGCAGTTGAGGAGCCGCTCAGTGCTGCGCGAGCTCGTTGGCTCGTTGCTGCCACGCCGTGGTCAATCTCAGTACTGTAGCTCAGGGCTGACATCGTGTGGCCAAAGCGCGGCATTGTAGAGGTGTACGTCTGCTGCCGCTTCCCCCGCTCGCGCATGCGCAGTGTCCCGCGTAATAGTGCTGACTGATCTCACTCCTGAGGGCTGGTACTGCCCCGCCCCACAGTTACAGTTCCTCCCTGCGACCCGGTCCTGGGGGAGCCACATCCCTGTGCTAGAGTGTGGAGCCCAGCGGCAAGGGGGTTACGGCTTTTCCCGTGGTTCTACCTCTGCTGTTGCTCTCCTGAAACAGATGTGCACAGTCTGCTCCTGTAGTAGACAGTTTGTTTTTTTTTTTTTCTAGATATTGAGCAAACGTGATCAGAGAATAAACTGTTCGTCAAAACATTAATTGAGACAACACTGGGAACCCCAGAGTTGTTGAGAACCGCTGTGCTCAAGGCTGTGCAAATACACTCAATGCCACTGGGTGCTCCCGAGGCACTGGAAGCCTGACTGCGTGCTCTGGTCTCCACAGCCCTCAGCACATCTAGAGAACACTCAGAGGGAGGAGGATGCTCTGGAAAGGGGCTGGGAGGAGGAGCCCAGTCATCTCCAGAGGCATCAGCAGCAGCAGGAGGAGCAGCTGCAGGAGAAGCACAGCCTGCAGCTGCAATGAGACTGTGGGCCAAGGCTAGCAATCCCTAGTGACTTTGCAGTCACTGTTCACATCTCTATTCCATAATCATAATAATAATCATAATAATACTTAAATTTTAGATTATATTAGTAAAAGAAATGTTGTGAGGGTTCACTTGTAAGTCAAAGGACCAACTAAAGTGCTGAGGCCTCAGCAACTAAACTGACTAAAAGAGACTGCTAGATAAACCTCACAGCCAAATAGGATGTGAAATTAGTGTCTGATTGTTGGTGAAATATGTATGATTATTAGTGACAGATGTAGCTTAGTCAGAATAGTGAAGAGAAATACCATGAGAATGTACTCCTTTCCTTGTTTGGAGGCAGACTGTTGAGGCCACGAAACCAGGTGTCTGGCCTTGTGTGAAAATACATGATCAAAGCTGAATAGGTAAAGAAACTCCCTTGGTTCCTCCCTGAGTCCTGGCCAGGCTCCAGGGGGTATCTCAACAGGGTGTGAAACCAGACGTTCCCACACTGGAGGTGATGTGATGTTGTTGATTCCAGAAGAGAAGAGCTGGATCTACTTGCAGCGCCTTTGGAGACCTCCTCTACGAGTGGACGCACTGTGTGGGACTCACCAGTTGCTGGGACAGGTTTTCCAAGTCCTCACTGCACATG
This sequence comes from Colius striatus, assembly GCF_028858725.1. Taxonomy (NCBI): domain Eukaryota; kingdom Metazoa; phylum Chordata; class Aves; order Coliiformes; family Coliidae; genus Colius; species Colius striatus. The sequence continues at coordinate 122,387,102 of NC_084760.1, forward strand.
GGGCTCCCAGGCCACTGCAGGTCTGGGTGATGAGAACTCAGACACCTGGCCATGTATCTTAGTTACTGTCAATAACTTGATGTAGGTAGTGTACGGAGTGTAGTGTATGTTACTGCTTTAGACATAAGTAACAATCAGCCTGTTTCCTTTTGGCTCACTGCCCGTGTCCTTTGTGCTGACCGCACTCCAGCAGAACAATTCTTAATACACTGATGGTTTTTTGCCTCCAATGGCTTCAAAGAAGTATTTTAAATTTCATTGATTGTAGTTCCCTGATACTAGTTTTTAATTTTTTCCTTAATTGCTTTTAATTTTTCCAGTTGCTTTTTATCCATTTGCTGCCTTTGTGCTGCTGTATTTGTTTCCCTTTTCCCTTGCCTTTCCTTGGTTCCTTCTCTTTTTTTTTTCCACATTCGTTTTAGTCTCTGTCCCCATTTCACCACTTTTTCCCTTTACGTCCCAAACACCCGTTGATTTTTCATTGTTCTTCCTGTGCCTATTTTGTCCCTTTGCTACTTTTTGGTGTTCTTCTTACTTATGTTCTTACTTATGTTCTTCTTACTTATGTTCTTCTTACTTACTCCCCAGTTCAAAACAGGGATCAGCTGGAGAGAGGCCAGCGCAGATCTATGACAATGCTGAAGGGACGGAAATACGTCTCTGGGAGGAGGAAAGGCTTGGAACTGTTCAGTCTGGAGAAGAGAAGGCTGAGGGGGCTCTTAACAATGCTTATCATCCCTAAAGGGTGGGTGGTGAGAGGATGGGGCCAGGCTTTGTTCTCTGGTAGCCAGGTGACAGGACAAGGGGTAAGCGGTACATGCTGGAATACAGGAGGAGAACTTCTTTGCTGTGGTGCTGGCAGAGCTGAAGGGCATGAAGCTGGTGCTGTGGGTGCCCTTGTACCTGGGGCTGCTGCTCTGGGGGCTTCACCACTGCCCCCTCCTCACTGCTCTGCTCTGTGCCTGTGGGGGGGCTGGTGCCAGGGAGTTCATAGTGGGGGCTGGGGGTTGGTCTGGGCAGAGCTTCTCCCAAAGCCCCTGCGTGAGGGGAAGTGCAAAGTGATTGCAAGGTGCCATGGCTGCATCTGAGCAAGGGCACTAGGAGCAGTTTGTGCTGGCTGGTGGGAGCAGCCGAGGGCAGGGTAAGGAGTGAGAGCAAAAAAACCCACATATATTTTAGTTAAGTTCCATTTGTCAGTCACAGGGTATGTTTATGCTGAAATCCTCAGGACCATTTGTCTTTTGCAATCTCATGCAAGACTTGGTTCTGAGATTCCTGTTGATTTAATTATTGCTGTTTTGGTCCTTGTCCATAGAGCAGCTCATGAGTGTGCAAACACCTCCCTGTGAGGTCAGCAGCAAGTTAAAAGTTATTCAGCTTTGCAACACTGCTTTGGATAAACTAGGGGAGGAACTCTTGAGCAAAGCTCTGCAGTCCTGAAGGAGGGTTTGCAATAGCATTGTTAATTTTCTTCTCAGCTTAGGAAAGGTTCCTGTTCCCCTGTTCTGTCTGTATGGTTTGTCCATGATTGTCATTTATGGGACTATAGTTCCTAAAGTACCTGTTCCCTCCCGTCTTGGTGGGGGTAATGCTTCCATGAGATGCATTTGCACACAGACGGTGTTATCTGCATCTGAAGTCCTGGCTCTTCATTTCTGTGTGTTACATGTGTTTTAATGTCAATGATAAGGTGACAAGAGCTATCTCAAAGTGATATTGCCAAACTGGACTCGTGGCTGCCCTTGCAAACAGAAGCAGACTAAAGAAAGTGAATCCTGGCGTTTGTCTCTAAATGTGAAGGGTGGCAGTTGTTTGAATGTCTGTCCTGTGTTTGTGAGGAGCCACCTTGGCTTGGTAAGACTGGGAGGGGACTGCAGTGGGTGCTGGGTTAAGAGTTCTAAGACCATCCCCCGGCCCTGAGGTTTGGTTTGGACCCACCTCCAAACCTTAGTGAGTTAAGGAAGAGTTTGAAGTGTGGAGGAGGAGGTGCAAGGGGAGGGCACGGTGAGGATACTGACCCGGCAGCCAGGAAAGGAGGACAGAAGGAGCGACGCTGGACCAGACAGACCCGTGCAGTCTGCGACGAGAAGCAGAGAGCCTGTGAGAGAGGGGTGAGAGTTGGAGACTCCAGGTGAGAGGGGGCAAGCAGCTCAGAGCCCAACCCGCAGGAGACGAGCCAGAGCCACCTCACCCTGCCAGAGCGGCCCGTGCAGGGCTTCCCGGGGTGTGGGGGACCCCGAGCTGGAGCAAGGGAGGGCTGGCAAGGAGCACTTCTCATCAGTGAGGGAAAGCAGCAAGAGAGCTGAGGAGAGGACTGACTGCAGCCCCGTTCCCTGCCTCTGGCACTGGTTGTGCGGAGAGGAGGTAATGGCAGCTGGCTGATGGCTCTGAGCGTGGTGGGGGGGAAGAGAATAGGGGAGGGGGAAGGGGATCTTAAAGGACTGGTTGTGCTTCTGTTTCAAATCTGCTGGGGAAGAAAAACTTTACACAAAGTTAGATAAGCAGAGACGTCCTTTATTTGACAATGCACGGGGACACGGGATCGTTCCCAAAGGATGTCTGACAAGGCATTAGGATTAACAAACAGTTGTACCCATCATTCTTTTGTTCTTTCCCACTGTGCATGAAAGGCCACTTAGAATTGTTTATTAAATTTACCCTTTACCTTGATTCGTTATTTTTACACATCAAATCACTCTAATCAATTGGTCCCTTATTACACAAGTTATACCTATTCATATACTACAAAATCACTTGGACAACTAACTGATTTCAGCTATGGATTACTTGGTGCTCTGGACCAGAATGGTATTAATTATCTGGCACTCTGGACCAAAATGTTATCTGATACTCTGGACCAGAAAGTTATGGAGTTCAAGACATCAAATAGCCTAATGGTTAATATAACAAAATCTTTTCCTCTGAAGTAATTGCACCCAACATGGTTTTTAGATGTTTTATGGCTTACAGGGGCATGGATTTAAACAATCCCCCTTCTTATCACTCTTATTGTCATTGTGCCTGATCTCTCATGCATGTTCTTCTCTTTGGCAGCAGCTTCGCCAAGGAGGCCAAGTTGTGCTTAGTTGTGCTGACTTAACTACAAATTTTACTTAACTATTTGTTAAAAGGTTTTTATACCTTGTATAACACTTCCATCATTGCCCCCACTCCGGGGTGTTTTTCCCCTTGGATGTTTCTGTTATGCTTTGGTTGGAGGTGGATTCAATGAGGTTTCCTTTTGTTCCCCAGGCTGAGTAGCCTGCTCTGCTTTGTCCCAGACCATAAGCAGCAGTTAAGCTCTCCCTGCCCTTCAGGAGTTCCAAGGTCTGTGGTACTTAACATCTAATCGTGGTCTTTTGTCCCTGGATGGGCCTAAAGCACAACAATCTCTACGATGCTGGGGACTTTTTAATTGTGGAGCAACAGATACATGGCTATTATTTGCCAATTTCCCTGGCTACATGTACAGTCAGGGGAATTTAAAATGGTGCTTTTCACTTCTCTGACAAAGGTTCTGTGTTTTACATCTTCAGGTGGATCCAGTCTCAGGCTGGTAGGGTGGTGTAGGTGTATCCTATTCTATGGGATATAGATCCTATACTCGTTGCTACACATTTTGTAGCTTTTCCAGTCTCTTTCTAATACAGTTTGTCCCTGGTAGATGTGGGTCTGGGAAGGCTTTTCATAGAATAAGTCATAGGGACTTTAGGTTATGGAGCTTTTTTTTATCACGAGGTTGTGTTCTCATTCTGTCATGTCCCAGGTAGCGCTTGTGCTCCAGTCGTAGCTGTTTCCTGATTGATTGTTCTGATTTGGCATTTAATTGTATAGTTCATTTTTTCTTTTTCCCCCTTGCTTGTGGCCTGTCAGGAGTATGGAGTTCTCATCTTGTGGCTAAACCTCTGCCTACTTGTTGTATAACTTTAGTAACAAAACGTGTTCCTGTATCTCAGGATGTTGACAAAGGAACACTGAACCTAAAGGTGCCTAAAGGGTGGATGTAGAGAGGATTTGGCCAGGTTTTGTTCTGTAGAAGTGGCAGGACAATGGGTAATGGGCACAAGCTGGAACAGAAGAAGTTTCACTGGCACGGGAGGCTGCTGCTCTAGGGGCTTCACCACTGCCCCCCTCATTGCTCTGCTGCCGGGGGTCCTGTGCTGGAGCAGCTCTGCTCTGTGCCTGTGGAGGGCTGGTGCCACAGGATTGGACGCTGAGTGCTGCCTGGGGTCTGGTGCCAGCGGTTCATGGTGGGGGCCAGTTGTGCAGTTTGAGCACAACCTGAGCAGTTGTCGGTGCTGGAAGCTCTGATTGGTTGTTGCGGCCCCTTTGCTGCACAGCCTGGTTTTGCTAAGCTCTGATTGGTGCTGTTCAGACCATTTGCTGCCTCTTTATTGGTGAAGCCACCACTGCCTGTGATCCCATCCCTTCCATCAAACGTGCCCTTGCTGGGGCAAAGCTCTTTGCACAGCTGCTCTGGGATGGGCATCCATAGCAATGACCTGCATCAGGGAACAGTGTGTTCCCTTAGCCAGTTCCCTGCTGGCACCAAGCTGGGAGCAGGGTCTGATGCACAGAGACTGTGCAGCCATTCAGTGAGAGCTGGACAGGCTGAGAAGGCTCAGAGTTGGGCAGAGAGGAACGTGGTGAGGTTCAGGGAGGGCAAGTGCAGAGTCCTGCCCCTTTTGAGGAACAACCCAGGGTTTCAGCTGGATTTGGTTTAGTATCAGGGCTACAGCTCTATTAGGAATGACATTGGGTTTAATTATGTGATGTTAACAAACTACTTCTCCACATAGTTTAATACAGCGTCTTACTCTTTTTCCATCTCTATCCTTGGACAGCTATGCTTAATTCTTTATCCATTCACATTGCTAATCCTAGAGATGCATTTGCACTGCAAGAGCACTATCATCATTTCCAGACAGGATGGCTTTTTCCATCCCATGCTTTACACACGGTAGACCTGATTGGTGCTCACCTGGAAGCCTTTGTGGCTCCCTGCAGCTTCCTCTGCCCTTTCCCAGGTGTTGGTGATAAGAGCGGTGGGTGGAAGCCAGGATATATGAGCCACAGCTCCTGCTAAAGGAGCTTATTTTGCTTCTGGGCTGCTCTGGAGTCAAGGCTTTGCTGGTCCCTCTGTTGGAAACCCAAGTGAGGTTAAGCAGCTCAGGGGCTGTGCCAGCGAGAAACAATGCCGGCTGCTGCTGCCCTTTAGTTCACTGTCTTAATTAGTTCTGGCTTCCCTTAGTATTGCCTCTTTGAAAATTCCTTTTCTGCACCTTTTACTTTGCTGGCATTATTTAATTTTTTTTCTTTCCTTAATCAGCTGATCAGATTCTAAATGTATTTTCTATGCCTCATTCTGTTCTCTGTTATGTTAAAAAACCCCACTTGTTTTCTTTCGTTTGTGCCACTGTATTTTACTTTTTTTTGCCTCCATTTTTTACTCTGCTGCTTGGTTTCCTAATCTTGCCCTTTTATTTCCTTAAATGCCGATTGCTTGATGCCTTCTTTTTCTACTTCCATGTTTTAATTTATATCAATTTCCTTTTCTTCCTTAGTGCCTCCCGTTCTTCATATTTATTTTCGGGTCTCATTTTTAGGGGACTGTCACTGTTTCCTTAAACTGTTGTTTTGAATTCCCTGGTGTTTATCTCTTCATCTTTAATGAGCACACTCACTTTTTCAATGTTCTTGTTTAGTGTTCTCTGTCACCATTTACATCACTAAGCACGCTCACTTTTCAGACCTTTTCCGCACCTGCCGTTTTACACTTAGAATCACAGAATCATAGAATGGTAGGAGTTGGAAGGGACCTTTAGAGATCATCTAGTCCAAGTCCCCTGCAGAAGCAGGGTCACCTAGATCAGGTCATATAGGAACGTGTCCAGGTGGGTCTAGAAGACCTCCAAGGAAGGAGACTCCACATGTTTTCCCGCTCTCAATTCCAGGCCGTTGCTTCTCAAGTGTCTCCCTTGGACCTTGCCTCTTTATTTGAGTGGGGGTCTATCTTTCCTGTTTCTGGCCTGGATCTTGAAGACAGCCCAGAGCGTCCAGGAGCTGAGGCTTTCCTCCTCTGCCACGTGGCCAGGAGTCCTGCTCCAGGATGAGAACCGTGTGTCGGCTGCCAGGGAAGCCACCGTCCGTCAGAGCAGCCGCTGTTGTCACATGCTCCAGGAGAAGCAGCTGCAGTGACCGTCTGTTGGGAAAGCCCTGCAGAACCCTGGGCAGGCAACAGTAGGTCCCGCTCCCTCATCCCCAGGATGGGGATCCTCTTTAATCTCGAGGCTTATCACACAGGCTCTTCTTTATTTTTGCATTTTGTCTTTTCTTCTGCTTTTCAGTTTTTCTCCTTTTCTGCATTTCTCCTTTACTTCAACTTCTGCTGCCATTCTGCCTTGTTCCTTTTCTGCTGCCTTCCGCTTCTCATTGCTCCTCTTGTGTAACTTTTCTGCCTTGCTCCTCTTGTGCTGCTTTTCTGCCTTGCTCCTCTTGTGCTGCTTTTCTGCCTTGCTCCTCTTGTGCTGCTTTTCTCCTTTGCTCCTTTTTCTCCTGGTTTTATGCCTTGCTTTTTTTCTGCTGCTGTTTTGCTTTGCTCCTTTGTGGTGCATTTCTCCTTTTCTGCTCCTCTTCTCCTTTGTTCCTTTTCTTTCTTTGTTCATCACTACTCTTTTCACTCCTCTCATTTCTACTCTTGTAACATGAGTGGGTGTTTTTTTTATTTCTTGTCTTTTTCATTTTTCCGCTCTTTTCAGTGCTTTGTGACAGCTGAGCTTCAGGACAGCCGCGCTTCTCTTAATTGGCTGAAGGCAGCATGTCTGTTCGCCGCAGGCCCGCATGGGCAGCGGTGCCGTTATCCTCCCCGAATCTTCGCCTGTTGCATTGGAAGTGCCCGTGCACGGCTGCAGTGTGTGTGAGGGGTCCCGCGGAGTGCAGGGAGGATTGGTGTGGAGCCGCCTGCCCTCAGGAGAGACGAATGGCAGAAGCCATCAGGAATTGACTGACTGAAACCCCCATTCCTTGCCCCCCTGGGCTGTTCAGTGGGGAGAGGAGATAAAGACACTGGGATTGGGCTCAGAGCTCAGGAAGAGAGAAAGGGTGGGGAGGAGGTGGTCTTAAAGGGCTGGTTGTACCGTTCATCATTGTACCACTCTGTGTTGTTTTGTGTTGGTTATGTTTTGTGGTTATGTTTTAGTTGGTGTCGCATTAAATTATTTTCTGTTTTCTTCCCCAAGCCCATTAGCCTGGTCTTTTTTGACTTGGACCATAAGTGGCCCTTAAGCCCTCCCTGCCCTTTGGCAATTCTCAGGTCTTTGGTACTTGAGGCTAATTATGGTTCTTTGTCCCCTGATGGGCCTAAACTATGACAGTTGGTCTGGAATGGGGTAAATGTCACCCCATATCCCACACATTTCTCAGGGTACAAGAGGAAGCTGAGCGTGAAGTTTCCCCAGTCTATGTCTTTTCTTCTGGAGATTGAAGATGATGACATTTTTCTTATCCTGTCCCCCTAGTCTTTACCTTTTTCTCAGGATTCCCCTCCCCATCCCTGCTGGGTGGGAGGACGTGGCCAGTAGCTGAGTGGCTCTTTGAAAACACGACAGAAGTACAATAAGGGGGTTTTGCCATAAATTGGAAGTAGGGTTGTATTATTAACATAGGGTAGGGTTTTTTTACTGTCAGATGAAATTGTTTGCCTTAAAAGGAGTTTTTGCCCCCATAAAATATGGCTGAGTTTGTGTGCCATAGTATGGTTTGTAGCCAATCTGACTTAGTCTTGATTTTGCACAACTGCATCTGATGTTTTACAGAATTATTTTAATGCCTGAAATAAACAGAAACAATGAAAGCAACGACAGAGTAAAATGTTTGCAGAGAAAGTCAAAGCAGTGAGTACACTGAGAGAAGGAATATTTGAAAGATGTCAAAGGGAAGAAAGTAAATGTAAAAAGAGGGTTTTAAAAGCAAAGGGGGTGAAGAGATGGATAAAAACTCCAAACAAACCAAAAAGAGGGACAGTAAGTTCAAAGTTCAGAGCTCACCTCTCTCCTGCTCAAGTGTGGGTGGTAAATGCCAGGTGTGACCAGGGGTATATAAGCCACAGCTGCTCCACTGGGAATTCATTCTGGTCCTGGGACTGTCCTGGGTGTGTACTCTGATGGTCTGGAGGTTTCTGAGTTGCGTATACAGAATACTCTGAGCTCCGGTGAACGCTGAGGTAAGAGTGTGGGTACTGAGCAACGTGGCGAGACATGACTGGGGAGAGGTTCTGATGTGCTTTATAGGGAAGATTCAAGCCAGATGGTTCTTTTGTTCTGGGAGATTCTCACTTGTGAGGCTGTTGAAGTTGGAGTTGGGCTTTGGGGAGAGCGAGGGTGCAGAAGGCTGGAGCCATCCCATGTGGGCTCAGTCGAAGGCAGGAAAAATTTGTGGACGTGAAGGCAGGGTTGGCATCACCCTGCTCTCCTGTTTTGTCTAATTTTCTAGCTGTCCTGTTAGACTTCTCTTGGGGTTTTTTTGGGTCTTGCATATTTACATTTTTGAAATATTTATGAATATGTTTAACTTGTGTAATAAGGGACCAATTGATTAGAGTGATGTAATGTGCAAAAGTAACAACCCATCAAGGTAAAGAGTAAATTTAATGAACAATTCTAAGCAGGCTTTTATGCAGAGTAATAAAGAACAAAAGAATGTTGGGGATAACTATTTGTTAATTCTAATGCCTTGTGGGCCATTCTTTGGGTGTGATCCCCTCTCTCCAGTGCACGTTGTCAAATAAAGGATGCCTCTACTTTCTGACTTTGTGTAGACAAGTTTTTCTTCCCCAGCAGATTTCATAGAACGATAGAATGGTAGGGGTTGGAAGGGACCTTTACAGATCATCCAGTCCAACCCCCCTGCAGAAGCAGGGTCATCTAGATCAGGTCGCATAGGAACATGTCCAGGCGGCTCTTGAAGACCTCCAAGGAAGGAGACTCCACAACCCCTCTGGGCAACCTGTTCCACTGCTCCCTCACCGTGAAACAGATTTTTCTTATGTTTAAGTGGAACTGTTTGTGTTCCAGCTTCATCCCATTACTCCTTGTCTTGTTGCTAGCTACCATAGAAAAAAGGGATGTCCCAACCTCCCGACACTCTGGATTTGCAGCAAACTGATCCAATAAACTGATTTGCAGCAGTCTTGGCAAGTCTGCTAGAATACTGAGCTTAATTTATTGTGTACACATATCTTAAAGAATTTCTCTCTGAAAATTGGAGAACTGCTACATTTACTGTGTGCACATATCTTAAAGTTACAGAATTTCAGTCATAATTGGAGAACTCTGTTGAATTATGTGCACAGAGTTATACGGCATTTCTGTCAGATAATTTGAGTAGTCTGCTGAATTTATTGTGTGCAGATATCTAAATCTTAAGAAATTTCTGTCTGATGGAGTATTCCTTTGAATATATCGTATGCACAGAGTTAAACATACAGCATTTCTGTTGGATGATTGGAGTACTCTTCTGAATTTATTGCAGATAGCTATCTGAAACTTAAAGGAGTTGTCTGAAAATTGGAGAACTCTTGTTGAATTTACTGTGTGCATGTAGTTAAATATACAGAATTTTTATCTGAGAATGGGAGTACTCTGCTGATTTTATTGTGTACACATATCCGAAGGAACTTATCTGATAGAGTATTCCTTTTAATATATTATGTGCATAGAGTTAAAGACGTTGCCTCAACAAGCGACGTTCTAAGACATGGGAGGAGTTGTTTTGCAGTCCTGGGCATTCCACGAGAGATAAAAACTGATAATGGCTCGGGACATATAGCCAGTATAACACGTAAGTTTCTGAACTTAGGGTGTGTCAAGCATACTACTGGAATCCCAGGCAATTCTACCGGCCAAGCGGTTATGGAACGTACTCATCAGACTTTAAAAGGACTGCTAAAAAAACAAAAAACAGGGGAAGAGGGGGTGAGGCCTCAAGATAGACTTACAAAAGCCATGATTACAATGAATCATCTAAGAATTGTCGCAAACCAGAATGAAGCACCAGCATTAACACATTTTGCCCAAATGAGTCGGGATTAATGGATTTTACTAAAAAACCTAAAGTTTGGTATAAGAATCCCAGGTATAAGAATAAGAGGTCCTACTGCAAGGACCTGCAGATCTGTTAACGTGGGGAAGAGGCTATGCTTGTGTTCTTACAGATCAAGGTCCCCGGTGGATTCTGGCGAAGTGGATCAAGCCATATCAAGTAAAAGGACTTAATGACTGTAAGACCAATGGAAAAAACAATCCCCCAAATGATCCACCCTCAATCCATCACCCTATTAAAATGTAAAACCTGTCAACTGTGGTGCCACCTACGTTGCTGCAAATTCCTCCAGCAATCTGTATTGCATTAAAAGAACTGAAGAACTTAATAAGACAGCCAATGGAAACTTGAAAGCAAAAATGGTATGTTTTTTACAGATGAAGGGATATTTCCAACTCACAGATAATGCTCACACATAAGCACGCTAAAGAAGTTGAAGAAAAGTCCGAAACTAAGTTCAGGAAACAGAAATATCAGTTGAAGTAGAGAGAACTCATGCCTTTTCGCCAGTGTGCGTCCCTCCTAGCAACATGTATCAGATTATGTTTATTTTGAATGTATGGATTTTTGTGTTATATTGTTCAGTGATGTAGCTGTTATTTACCTTTTGTTGTAAAACCATGGTTAAAATACTTACATTTTCTTCATGCACCTTTAATTTTGAAACGTGTTGCTGAAGGCTGGCTGGTCCAAAAAGAAAAAGGGGGGAATTGTAGTTACAAATATGACTTGGACCAGCTAGCTTGAATAAAGATGGTAGGGACAAGTTAATGCAGCTGGCAAGCTACTTCCAATTATCAGAAACAGGTGCTGCAAGTTAATCAGTTTGGCCCTGGGTGATTACATGGGCGGAAGCTAGCAAAGGAAGGATGGCTTAGTCTCAACCCTGTTGGTTGCACTATGTTGCCCATGTATGTCGCTGTACGAGCATTACCTAGCTTCTATATATCTTTGAATGAATATTGCTTGCACCATTACAAAACAGAGCATTTCTGTAGGATAATTGGAGTTGTCTGCTGAATTTGTTGTGTGCACATATCTGAAACCGAAAGGTTTTCTGTCTGATATTTGGAGCACTCTGTTGAATTCATTAAACAATTAAACATATAGAATTTTGTCTGAGACTTGGAATACTCTTGTGAATTTACTGTGTGCAGATACCTGAAACTTAAAGGTTTTCTGTGTGAAAATTGGAACAATCTGTTGAATGTATTGTAAGTACACAATTGAAACTGTGAGAGAAAGTACTCCTTTTAATACATTGTGTGCATAGAGTTAAACAATGAGAGTTTTTGTCTGAAAACAGAAGTGCTCTGCTGAATGTATAGTGTGCAAACCATTAAACAAACAGAATTTGTATCTGAGAATTGGAGTACTCTTCTGAATTTATTTCAGGTAGATATCTGAAACTGAAAGGATCTGACTGGTAATTGGAGGAGTCTGTGGAAGGTATTGTGTGCATATATTTAATGATACATCATTTTTGTCTGAGAATTTTAGTAATCTGCTGAATATATTTTGTGCACATATCTGAAACTGTAAGGTGTTCTCTTTGGTACTTGGAGCAATCTGTTGAATTACCTGTGTGCACACATCTTAAACTTAGAGATTCTCTGTCACATAACTGAAGAACCCTGCTGTATTTCTAGTGTGCACACAGTTAAACATACAGAATCTTAGCCTGAGAATTGGGCTACTCTTCTGAATTTATTGCCAGTGGATATCTGGAACTGAAAGGATTTGACTGATAATCGAAGGAGTCCGTGGGAGGTATTGTGTGCATATATTTATTGATTCAGAATTCCTGTCTAAGAATTAAAGTAATATGCTGAATATACTTAATGCATATATCTGACACTTAAAGGTTTTCTCTTTGGTAGTTAGAGCATTCTGTTGAATTGCTTGTGAGCACATATCTTAAACTTAGAGATTTTCCCTCTCATAACTGGAGAACCCTGCTGAATTTCGAGTTTGCACACGGTTAAACATACAGCAGCTTTTTTTGGCGTTTTCTATATTTTTAATGCCATTTTTCTGTCGCGGAGCCGTGCGGCGCTGCCTCCCAGTGGCGGAAAACGAGATTGCAGCCCGGGAGCCGTGCGGCGCTGCCTGAGCTGCCTTTGCCTTGCGGTGCAGCTGCTTGAGATTGACCTTGGGAACTGCTGAGTGAGGGGAGAGGTTTCCGATGCAGGGCTTTTGGGTGGGAGGCAGCTGGGACCCTGACCTGGCTGGGTTAAGTGACCATATGTTTTATACCCCGACTCGGCGAGATCTTGAGCTATGTTGGTCTACCACGGTGAAGAGTAAAGAAATCAACTCTTTACCAGATGGTCAGACTTCTCTGCTAATTTGTTACTGTTGGTGTCTGACTGTAGCATCTGTACATAACTGCAACCCAGGCAGTTACCAGCTCGGCACAAAGGGACACGAGGAGCCACGTGCTCTTACCGGGGATTTTTTTCTCCAAACTGAAAGAGTAGGGAAGTCTGGCTAACTATAAAGGGGCTGGCCGGGCCCGGTGCTTGTCACAGTATTTTCTGCTCTGCCACGAGCTTCCCGAGGGAATTTGGGCAAGACGGGGAATAAGTATGAGGTGACGATGTCCGCACTAGAGAGATGTTTGCTAGTAACAAAGTGCAGTGCAGCCCAGCTGCCCAGATGTTCTGGCATTGCTACCATGGTATGTTGTGGTTTGTTTTTTTTTTTTTCCCGGAGCTGTTTCCTAAATAAGGTGTTCTTCCGATTACCTCCTTCGTCATCGTTTTTTTTCCCCTGTAATGCTAGTAGCGTGAGTTGCGGAGGTCTTCTCCCACGTATACGTGCACAAGACCTGAAATCTGAGGCTATCTCGGCTGTGGGTGTTTTCTTTGGTAAACATCTCGGTGACTAGAGCGGTCTTGATGGAAAAACTCCCATGTCCTCCACAGCACAAGGGCATTTTTTGGCAAGATCCGTTGTGGATAGTCCTTCTGTGTCAAGCGAGGGAGTGGATTTTATGAGACTATAGAAAGATTAGCACGTTCGAGATGCAGCTATAGACTTAGTGGTGCAGCTAGCTTTAGCCAGCCCCTAAATCAGAAAGCAACCAAATAATTATATAAGAGGAATTGTAATGTCTTTGCAGACTTTCTCTATGGCTGTAGCAGTGTATCCATCCTTATTTAACCGATATCTTTAATAGCTTCTTTTTCCCTTGTAAATGGTTAACTGACTCTTTTCCTTAGTTGGTGGGTTTTTTTGGTGTTTTTGCTTTCATCGTAACAACTTTGCTTTATTCTGAGAAATGTGAAAGGAATATCTTGCTGTTACTCTGGAACTCCTATAAAGGCAGATGTTACGGGCTTCGTGGGACTTCGATACCCATATTTGTTTTACGTTGATGGTGATATAGTGCATTTCCCACCCCCCCCCCAAGTACTATTCAGTCCAAGAGCGTGTACCGGCAAGTACTATTACGGTTCTTACTGTACCTATCATAGAATCACAGCATGGTGGGGGTTGAAGGGGACCTTTAGAGATCATCTAGAGCAACCTACCTGCAGAAGCAGGTCCAGCTAGATCAGGTCACGTAAGAACACGTCCAGGCGGGTCTTGAAGACCTCGAAGGAAGGAGCCTCCACACCCTCCCTGGTACTTGTCTGTCTACAGTTTGGAATTGCCAGCATTTCACTCATGAAACCTTAGTACAGGTGAGTTACAGTGAGGAATAACTGCTCAGGTTTTTACCAGTTTTAGGTATAATCATCCTTGCCTCCGTGGTAGGTAAAACAGTGCTTTAAAATAAGTTAGAGAAACTGTCCCTCCGTGTCAGAGCTGCCTTTTCAACGTGTTTTCCCGTTCCCGATTTCAGGCCTTTGCTTCTCTGCCTGCCGTTCTGCGTCTCCCCGGGACCTTGCTCCCGGGCCCGCTCACGGTGTCCCCGCGTTGCCGCAAGAAGAGCGGCTCGGTGCTGCCCCCTGGCGGAAACGGGCCGCGGTGCGCTCGGCGCTGCCACCCGATGGCGACGGGCGGTATTGCAGCCGGGACCGCTGCGGCGCTGCCTCCCGGTGGCGGAAAACGAGATCGCAGCCCGGGATTCGTGCGCTCGGCGCTGCCACCCAGTGGCGGAAAACGAGATTGCAGCCCGGGACGCTCGGCCATTTTTTCCAGAGAATTGGAATATTCTTCTGAATTTATTCCAGGCAGCTTTCTGAAACTGAAGGGATTTGACTGATAATTGGAAGACTTGATTGATTTTACATTGTGCACAGACTTAGGCATACAGAATTAGTGCCTGGTAACTAGACTACTCCTTTGAATTTAATTCTGTTTTATATCTGAAAGTTACAGAATCTGGCTGATGATTGGAAGGCTTGGTGGAATGTACTTTGTGCACACAGTATAAAGATACAGAATTATTGTCTGAGAATTGGAGTATTCTTCTGAATTTATTACAGGTAGCTTTCTGAAACTAAAAGGATTTCACTGATAATTGGAGGGCTTGGTAGAATATATTTGTGCACACAGTATAAAGGTACAGAATTCTCGTATGAGTATCGGAGTATTCTTCTGAATTTATTACAGGTAGCTGTTTCAAACTGAAAGGATTTGACTGATAATTGGAAGACTCGATTGATTTTACAGTGTGCACAGATTTAGATATACAGAATTTGTGCCTGATAACTAGACTGCCATTGTGAATTTAATTCTGATATATATCTGAAAATTACTGATTTTGGCTAATAATTTGCAGGCACAGATGTAGCTTGGACCAGCCAACTTGAATAAAGATGTAAGGGATAAGTTAATGCAGCTGGCATGGTACTTCAGAAAAAGGTGCTGTAAATTAATCAATTGGGCCCTGAATGATCAAATGGACAGAAGCAGTATATAAGAAGGTAGCTAGCAAAGGAAGGGTGGCTTCGAGTCAAATCTGGTGGTTGTACTACGTTGTCCCTGTATGTCTCTGCACGTGCATTACTTAGAGTCTCTACGTCTTCGAGTGAAAATTACCTGCATGACTACAACATAATTGGAGGGCTTGGTGGAACATACTTTGTGCACACAGTATAAAAGTACAGAATTCTCGTCTGAGAATTGGAGTATTCTTCTGAATTTATGACAGCTAGTTTTCTGAAACTGACAGGATTTGACTGATAATTGGAAGACTGCATTGATTTTACAGTGTGCAGAGATTTACACATACAGAATTTGTGCCTGATAACTAGACTACTCCTCTGAATTTAATGCTGGTATATATCTGAAAGTTACAGAATTTGGTTGATAATTCGAGGGCTTTGTTGAATGTACTTTATGCACAGAGTATAAAGATACATAATTATTGTTTGAGAATTGGAGTATTGTTCTGAATTTATTACAGGTGGCTTTCTTAAAGTGATAGGATTTGACTGATAATTGGAAGACTTGATTGATTTTACAGTGTGCAGAGATTTACACATACAGAAGTTATTCATGATAACTAGACTACTCCTCTGAATTTAATGCTGGTATATATCTGAAAGGTACAGAATTTGGCTGATAATTGGAGGGCTTTTTTGAATGTACTTTGTGCACAGAGTATAAAGATACAGAAATATTGTCAGAGAATTGGAGTATTCTTCTGAATTTATTACAGGTAGCTTTCTGAAACTGAAAGGATTTGACTGATAATTGGAAGACTTGATTGATTTTACAGTGTACACATATATAGACAGAAAGAATTTGTGCCTGGTAACTAGACTACTCCTCTAAAATTAATTCTATTGTATATCTGAAAGTTACAGAATTTGGCTGATAATTGGAAGGCTTGGTGGAATGTGTTTTGTGTCCAGCGTGTAAAACATCTAGATTTTTTCCAGAGAATTGGAGTATTCTTCTGAATTTATTACAGGTAGCTTTCTAAAACTGAAAACATTTGACTGATAATTGGAAGACTTGATTAATTTCACAGTGTGCAGAGATTTACACATACACGGAGAATTCTTTCCAGCTTTCTGAAACTAAAAGGATTTCACTGATAATTGGAGGGCTTGGTAGAATATATTTGTGCACACAGTATAAAGATACAGAATTGTTATCTAAGAATTGGAGTATTCTTCTTAAGTTATTGCAGGCAGCTTTCTGAAACTGAAAGGATTTGACTGATAATTAAGAGACATGATTGATTTTATAGTGTGCACAGATTTAGACATACAGATTTTGTGCCTGGTAACTAGACTACTCCTCTGAATTTAATGCTGGTATATATCTGAATGTTACAGAATTTGACTGATAATTGGAGGGCTTGGTGGAATATATTTTATGCACACAGCACTCGGCGCCGCCACCCAGTGGCGGAAATCGAGATTGCAGCCCGGGAGCCGCGCGGCGCTGCCACCCAGTGGCGGAAAACGAGATTGCAGCCCGGGACGCTCGGCGCTGCCACCCAGTGGCGGAAAACGAGATGGCAGGATTTAATCTGCGTTTCATGTGTTTGTTGTGCCTTTCTCTTCTACTTTTTCCCTAACGATTTTCTACCGGTTTTCTGCCTTTCATCTGTATTTCTCCTGCCTTACTTCTTGCTTCCTGCCACGTTTTAGTGCCGTTGCTCAGCCTTTGAACTGCCGTTTTTCCTGTCGTTTCAAAATTCGTTTCCAATGTTTTCTGTCTCTATTCTGATATTTTTTCCGCCGTTCTCCTGCCTCTCTTCTGTCCTCCCTCTGCCTTCTCTCAGCCTTTTCTCTGTGCGTTTTCTGCTTTTTTCCCGCGGTTTTCTATATTTTCCTGCCACTTTTCTGCCTTTCTTCGCCAATTTCTTCTCCCTGATCGCTCCCTCGCTTCCGCCTTTAATCTCCCTTGCTTCTGGGTTTTTTTTCTGCTTTTTTACTGCCGCTTCTTTGGGTTTTTTCTGCTTTTTTTCGAATTTTTTCGGCTTTTTCACCTGCCGGCCAATCGGAATCGCGCGTCGCCCGTTCCCGGTTCACGTGGCCGCCCGCGGCCAATCGGAAAGCGGCGTCCCCTCGTCCGCCATCTTGAATTTCTCGGCCAATGGGAATCGCGCGTCGGCGTCGCTTAGCAACGCCCGAGCCAATCGGAACGCCGCGTCTTCTCGCGGCCATCTTGAATTTTTCGGCCAATCGGAATCTCCCGTCGGCGTCGCTTAGCAACGCCCGAGCCAATCGGAAGGCCGCGTCCTCTCGCGGCCATCTTGGATTTTTCGGCCAATCGGAATCGCGCGTCGCCCGTTCCTGCTTCACGTGCCCGCCCGCGGCCAATCGGAAAGCGCCGTCTTTTCGCCGCCATTTTGAATTTCGCGGCCAATCGGAATCGCGCGTCGCCGTTGCCCGGCAACGCCGCCGCCAATCGGAACGTTGCGCTCGCCGCTGCCACCCGGTGGCCAAAAGCCATACCGCAGCTTTTTTGAATCTCTCTCTCCTGCCGGGTGCCCCGCGCGCCAGCAGCCAATCAGAAAATTCCCGCCGTTTTCGCCGCCATTTTGAACGCCATTTTCTCTTCTCGGCGCGGGGGAGAGGAGATTTTCCGAGCCCGATCTGAACCGCAGCTGGACGCCTGAGAGGTACGGGCGTGTTGCTCCACCGACCGTCCCTCCGCTCGGGCTGGTGTGTGCTGATGGGCTCTGGGTGGTGGGATGCACCTGGCCGTGCTGCTGCCTGCTAGCATGTTCACATCTCCTCTCTTTCCAGAGCGGCAGCCGAAAGCTGATTCTTTCACCTAATTCAGGGACAGAAAAGCTCCTGTCCGTTAGCTTGCTCCAAGCCAGGAGAGCTCTGTTCCCCAGAACCAGTTTTTCTACTTTTCTGAGGTGGTTTTTTTTTTTTTTTTTTAAGCTTCTTATGTAGTCAGTTAACATCTCGGCAGCAGCTTTTGTTGAGGTTCCCCCCTGAACTGAAGAGGGTCTTCCATAGAGTATTTTGAAGGGACTTAATGTCTCCTCAGTCCTCAGTTTGGTTCTTGTTCGCAACAAGGCTAGAGGTCGTAACAGAGGCCAGGCTAGTCCGGTTTCTCGGCACAATTTTTCAATCTGTCATTTAAGGAAGTGGTTCATCTTCTTTACCTGGCCCGTTGCTTGGGGTCTTTAGGGAGTGTGCAACTGCCAGTCTATCCCCAGAACCCGACTAATTTGTTGGGTAATTTTGGTCACAAAATGAGGGTCTCTGTCTGAGGATATTACTGCTGGGATCCCAAATCTCGGTATTGCTTCATGTAGTAAAGCCTTAGTTACCTCTTTAGCCTTGTTTGTTTGGCAAGGGAATGCTTCTGGCCGTCCTGAAAAGGTATCAGTTAGTACAAGTAGATATTGGAACCCCCTTTTTCTCTCAAGTTCTGACAAGTCAATTTGCCACCACTGTCCAGGGGAAGTACCCTTCCCAAATCTCACATTGTTGTGTTTCTTGTTTGGTGGTTGTGTACAAGGTATAGGCGACAATGCGTTTGCTCAGATACTTACGTAGGGCTTTGACTCCCCAGTGAGACTTTCTATGTTCAACCAGGATTATAACCCAAAAGTAATGTGCTCGGCACCGCTACTGTCACCTGTGGTGGTGTAGCCCAACTGTTGTTCTCTGGTTTTCCCCCTAAATCCTGAATCGATTTCTGGTCTTCTTTTGAATGGTTAGGAATTTGGTTGATTGGGATTTTTCCATCCGGAATCAGAGAGGGTATCTCTGCTGTACCTTTTTCAGCTGCTGTCTTTGCTTCCTGATCTGCCGCCGAATTGGCTACCTCTTGTGCAGTTGTTCCGTTTTGGTGAGCTTTGCAATGCATAATCGCTACTTGCTTTGGTAACTTTAGCCATGCTAAAATATGCACGGTACCGGTACAGCAATTCTGCAAGCAATTATATACCACACACGTTGCCCCCGCTGTCCCAGCGAGGAGCGCCCAAGTTACCGTACCAGCGAACTCGCTAATTCCCCAGGGGCGAGCAGTATCGCTCCCTCACCCGGGCGCAAGGCGTACTTATACCCCCCTTTACGACTTACAGGGTCTTGGTGGTCTCCGCTACTCCCCGTCACAGCGTGAGGTGTCCCGTACGCGGCTTATGGACTCATCCCCTCTACCCCTGCAGGCTTCCCAGTTTACGTTCCCGGCCCGCTCGCCGGTCGGTCTCTTCCCCTGCAGCGATGGGATGGGGATGGGAGACTCTGGAGAAGCAGTCTGGTGGCGCACCCAGAATGTCCCACGCCCCACCCGGTCCAGCAGCCGGGCCGAGAGGGTCTCCTGCCTGGCTCGCCAATTGACGTGCGGAACAAACTCTACCACATGGTGAAGGGTTATGAACCAGGTGTGTATTGCGCCGGTGGGTGCGAGGGAGATAATTCTGCCCAGCTCGTGCACCTTATTGTATAACAAAGGGCTACGTACAGGGTACAGGTAGGGGTACACAGAAGTGCCTATTACATATTTATGACCTATCCCCGCTTCGTATTGTGGTGTAAGGCTCCTTCCGGTTTGTACTGGTGCAGCGTCTCCGGTAGATTTCCATGCCACGGAGCAGAAGGCAAGCAATTCTGTTTTCCACGTTCCGAGTCCTTCTTATCTGCAGCTGTCTGCCCTCCAGCTTCTTTGTTTTCAGCATTCGGGGTCTTCAAGGCCTCTACTGGTTCGAATTCCAGCGAGCTGAGGTTTCTTATCATGGTGTTATTTTACAGTGAATCGTGTCTTTCTCATTTTCTGATTTTCCCTTTATTCTGAATAATAATACTGAATCCTGCAGCAGCGCTCGGAGGTCCTGACTCTGGCCAAGTCTTTGTTACGCTTGACTGTTTTTAACTGATTCCTGCCAGAAAGATGTTGGGAGCTGTGGGTACACGAGGCTGCGCAGGGCGGGAGCAGGGAGTGCTGCCTGGGGCAGGTGGGGGCAAGGGATGGCCAGGGGCTTGTGGCAGGGATGTGCCCTCCAGCTGTGGGGGCTGTAGGGTGCCCACGGAGGGATTTGGGGGAGAAAACGAGGGTCAGAGGAGCCCTTCTCGCTCTCTGCGACTACCTGAAAGGAAGCTGTAGCGAGGTGGGAGTGGGTCTGTCCTCCCCAGTAGCAAGCAATAGAACGAGAGGAGACGGCCGCAAGTTGCACCAGGGGAGGTTCAAGCTGGATCTGAGGAGGAATTTCTTTGCTGACAGGGTTGTCAGGCGTTGGAGCGGCTGCCCAGGGAGGTGCAGGAGTGACCGTCCCTGGAGGGATTTCAGAGCCGGGTGGATGTTGCACTACGGGAAGTGGGCTGGTGGGCGATAGGGCTGGGACAAAGGCTGCGCTCGACGAGCTTCAAGCTCTCTTCCAGCTGAAACCGTTCTGTGACTCCGTGCTGCTGGGTGTGGGGTGGGCAGAGGGGGGCTGGGCTGGGCCGTCCACTGGGACCCCCACCAATGGCTGGAGCGGTAGGACGTAGCCCAGGCTGTGGCTCTGACCGGGGTGGTTTGTCCTTCTGCTCCCCAGGGGAGGCCTGGCGCCTGGAGGATGGCTGCACACATCCACCCTGCGACCCCCAGCTCGGCACGGCCGTGCAGGACGCTCCCTTCAGCTGCTTCCGCACCTGCTCCTTCTACACGAGGAAGAGCCCGTCTGTGGATAAGCAACCGCATGGGTGCCCTCAGCTACGCCCCGCACCCCGCTGAGCGCGAGGCCGAGCGCGTCAAAGCCAAGCTCGGGCGGCAGTTTGTGAGTATGAGGCTGTGCAGCCCCACTGCCTTCACACACACACACAAACACGCAGCTTCCTAACAGCACCCACAGGGCACAGCTCTCTTGATGTGCAACGTAACCTCAACAGCAGAAAAAGAGGCTTTTCCAGCTTGGTGGAGGAGCTGGAGGCAGCAGGTTGAGTTTGGTTGTGCTGCGGCAGAGTCCTGCCTGGCCTGGGGAGTGCCTGGCTGCCCACATCCCACCGGGCTGTGCTGGCGCTGACTGGCTCTTACCCAGCTGAGTGATGCCTGGGATCAGTGCCTTGCCTCCGAGTACTGCTCTCTAAGGTAGCAACCAAGTAGGAACTGAGTTTTCCTGTCCTTGTCCCCACGTATATGAGCAACTGAGTCTTTTCAAGGGTTCAAGCAGATTGGCTCAGTGAGGGGCAGGGGTGAGCAATGAGACCTTGGGGCAGCTCAGCCTTTTTTTGTCCCTTCAGGGCGTCTCGGTTGCAGGATGGGAGGGCCACGTCAGGCGTGTGCCACAGCTACAGGATACTGATCAATGTTCAGTGGGCTTTGCTTCTCCTCTTTCCCAGAGGCACCTGATCCGGGGATACACGTGGCTTTCCTCCTGCTGCGTGACTGGCCTCGGCCTTGTAATGAGGGCTCCGGTGTCCTGCTGCTGAAAAGAGCTCGGTGTTGGTTAAAAATGGTAACTAGACTACTCCTCTGACTTTAATGGTGGTATATATCTGAAAGTTACAGAATTTGATTGATAATTCGAGTGCTTTATTGAATGTACTTTGTGTACACAGTATAAAAATACATATTTCTCGTCTAAGAATTGGAATATTCTTCTGAATGTATGAAAGGTAACTTTGTGAAACGGAAAGGATTTGACTGATAATTCGAGGACATGTTTGAATTTACTGTGTGTACACAATACAACATACAGAATTTGTGCCTGACAACTAGACTGCTCCTTTGAATTTAATGCAGGTATATATCTGAAAGTTATAGAATTTTCTGAGAATTGGAGAGCTTGGTGGAATATAATTTGTGCACACAGTATAAACATACGGAATTCTCGTCCAAGGCTTGGAGTATTCTTCTGAATTTATTACGGGTAGCTTTCTTAAAGTGATAGGATTTGACTGATAATTGGAAGACTTGATTGGTTTTACAGTGTGCACACAATAAAACATACGGAATTTGTACGTGATAACTAGACTACTTTTGTGAATTTAATGCTGGTATATATCTGAAAGTCACAGGATTTGGCTGAGAATTGGAAGGCTTGGTGGAATGTACTTTGTGCACACAGTATAAAAGATAGAGAATTCTTTCCAGAGAATTGGAGTATTCTTCTGAATTTATGACAGGTGGCTTTCTGAAACTGAAGGGATTTACTGATAATTGGAAGCTTTGATTCATTTTGTAGTGTGCTGAGATTTACACATAAAGAATTTTTGCCTGATAACTAGACTACTGTTCTGAATGTAATGCTTGTATACGTCTTAAATTTGCAGAATTTGGCTGATAATTCGAGGTCTTGGTGGAAAATATTTTGTGTACACAGTATAAATAGATAGAATTCTTTCTAGAGAATTGGAGTATTCTTCTGAATTTATGACAGGTAGATTTCTGAAACTGAAAGGATTTGACTGATAATTGGAAGCTTTGATTCATTTTGTAGTGTGCTGAGATTTATACATAAAGAATTTTTGCCTGATAACTAGACTACTCTTCTGAATGTAATGCTTGTATACATCTTAAATTTGCAGAATTTGGCTGATAATTCGAGGTCTTGGTGGAAAATAGTCTGTGTACACAGTAGAAATAGATAGAATTCTTTCTAGAGAATTGGAGTATTCTTCTGAATTTATGACAGGTAGGTTTCTGAAAGTGAAATGATTTGACTGATAATTGGAAGCCTTGATTGATTTTACAGTTTGCACAGATTTAGACATACAGAAGTAGACTACTCCTCTGAATTTAATGCTGGTATATATCTGAAAGTTAAAGAATTTTTTGATTATTGTAGGTCTTGGTGGAATGTGCTTTGTGCACATAGTATAAAGATATAGAATTCATTCCAGAGAATTACAGTATTCTTCTGAATTTATGACAGGTAGCTTTCTGAAACGGAAAGGATTTGACTGATAATTGGAAGTCTTGATTGGTTTTACATTATGCATATATTTAGACATACAGACTTTGTGCCTGATAACTCGATTACTCCTCTGAATTTAATGCTGGTATATATCTGAATGTTACAGAATTTTGCTGATAATTGGAGAACTTGGTGGAATATACTTTGTGTACACAGTATAAAAGTACAGAATTGTTATCTAAGAATTGGAGTATTCTTAAGTTATTGCAGGCAGCTTTCTGAAACTGAAAGGATGTGACTGATAATTAAAAGACTTGATTGATTTGATAGTGTGCACAGATTTAGACATACAGATTTTGTGCCTGGTAACTAGACTACTCCTCTGAATATAATGCGGGTATATATCTGAATGTTACAGAATTTGACTGATAATTGGAGGGCTTGGTGGAATATATTTTATGCACACAGCACTCGGCGCTGCCACCCAGTGGCGGAAATCGAGATCGTAGCCTGGGAGGCTCGGCGCTGCCACCCAGTGGCGGAAAACGAGATGGCAGGCTTTAATCTGCGTTTCATGTGTTTGTTGTGCCTTTCTCTTCTACCTTTTCCCTACCGATTTTCTACCGGTTTTCTGCCTTTCTTCTGTATTTCTCCTGCCTTACTTCTTGCTTCCTGCCACGTTTTAGTGCCGTTGCTCAGCCTTTGAACTGCCGTTTTTCCTGTCGTTTCAAAATTCGTTTCCAACGTTTTCTGTCTCTCTTCTGATATTTTTTCCGCCGTTCTCCTGCCTCTCTTCTGTCCTCCCTCTGCCTTCTCTCAGCCTTTTCTCTGTGCGTTTTCTGCTTTTTTCCCGCGGTTTTCTATATTTTCCTGCCACTTTTCTGCCTTTCTTCGCCAATTTCTTCTCCCTGATCGCTCCCTCGCTTCCGCCTTTAATCTCCCTTGCTTCTGGGTTTTTTTTCTGCTTTTTTACTGCCGCTTCTTTGGGTTTTTTCTGCTTTTTTTCGAATGTTTTCGGCTTTTTTACCTGCTGGCCAATCGGAATCGCGCGTCGCCCGTTCCCGGTTCACGTGTCCGCCCGCGGCCAATCGGAAAGCGGCGTCGCTTCGTCCGCCATCTTGAATTTCTCGGCCAATCGGAACTCCACATCCTCTCGCGGCCATCTTGGATTTTTTGGCCAATCGGAATCGCGCATCGCCCGTTCCTGCTTCACGTGCCCGCCCGCGGCCAATCGGAAAGCGCCGTCGTTTCGCCGCCATTTTGAACGGCATTTTCTCTTCTCGGCACGGGGGAGAGGAGACTTTCCGAGCCCGATCTGAACCGTAGCTGGACGCCTGAGAGGTACGGGCGTGTTGCTCCACCGACCGTCCCTCCGCTCGGGCTGGTGTGTGCTGATGGGCTCTGGCTGGTGGGATGCACCTGGCCGTGCTGCTGGCTGCTAGCATGCTCACATCTCCCCTCTTTCCAGAGCGGCAGCCGAAAGCTGGTTCTTTGACCTAATTCAGGGACATAAAGGCTCCTGTCCATTAGCCTGCTCCAAGCCAGGAGCTCTGTTCCACAGAACCAGTTGAAGAAAGTTGAAGAATTTGTCTGATTATTGGATGGCTTGGTAAAATGTAATTTGTGCACACAGTATAAAGATAAATAATTCTTTCCAGAGAATTGGAGTATTCTTCTGAATTTATTACAGGGAGTTTTCTGAAACTGAAAGGATTTGACTGATAGTTGGAAGACTTGATTGATTTTATAGTGTACACATATATAGACATACAGAATTTGTGCCTGATAACTAGACTACTCTTCTGAATTTAATGCTGGTATATATCTGAAAGTTAGAGAATTTGGCTGATAATCACAGGGCTTGGTTGAATGTACTTTGTGCACAGAATATAAAGATAGATAATTATTGACTGAGAATTGGAGTATTCTTCTAAATTTATGACAGGTAGCTTTCTGAAACTGAAAGGATTTGACTGATGATTGGAAGACTTGATTGATTTTACAGTGTGCAGAGATTTACACATACAGAATTTGTGCCTGATAACTAGACTGCTGCTCTGAATTTAATGCTGGTATATATCTGAAAGTTGAAGAATTTTGTCTGATAATTGGATGGCTTGGTAAAATGTAATTTGTGCACAGAGTATAAAGATAAACAATTCTTTCCAGAGAATTGGAGCATTCTTCTGAATTTATTACAGGGAGTTTTCTGAAACTGAAAGGATTTGACTGATAATTGGAAGACTTGATTGATTTTATAGTGCGCAGAGATTTACACATACAGAATTTGTGCCTGATAACTAGACTACTCTTCTGAATTTAATGCTGGTGTATATCTGAAAGTTAGAGAATTTGGCTGATAATAGGAGGGTTTGGTTGAATGTACTTTGTGCACAGAGTATAAAGATAGATAATTATTGACGGAGAATTGGAGTATTCTTCTGAATTTATGACAGGTAGCTTTCTGAAACTGAAGGGATTGACTGATAATTGGAAGACTTGATTGATTTTACAGTGTACACAAATTTACACATACAGAATTTGTGCTTGATAACTAGACTACTCCTCTGAATGTAATGCTGGTATATATCTGAAAGTTAAAGAATTTTGTCTGATAACTTGAGGACTTGGTGGAATCTATTTTGTGCACACAGTATAAAAGATACAGAATTGTTTTCAGAGAATTGGAGTATTCTTCTGAATTTATTATAGGTAGCTTTCTGAAACTGAAAGGATTTGACTGATAATTGGAAGCTTTGATTCATTTTATAGTGTGCTGAGATTTACACATAAAGAATTTTTGCCTGATAACTAGACTACTCTTCTGAATTTAATGCTTGTATACATCTTAAATTTGCAGAATTTGGCTGATAATTCGAGGTCTTGGTGGAAAATAGTCTGTGTACACAGTAGAAATAGATAGAATTCTTTCTAGAGAATTGGAGTATTCTTCTGAATTTATGACAGGTAGGTTTCTGAAAGTGAAATGATTTGACTGATAATTGGAAGCGTTGATTGATTTTACAGTTTGCACAGATTTAGACATACAGAATTTGTGCCTGATAACTAGACTACTCACGTGAATTTTTTGCTGGTATATATCTGAAAGTAAAAGAATTTGGCTTGTAATTGGAGGGCTTGGTGGAATGTACTTTGTGCACAGAGTAGAAAGATACAGAATTATTGTCTGAGAATTGGAGTATTCTTCTGAATTTATTACAGGTAGCGTTTTGAAACTGAAAGGATTTGACTGATAATTGGAAGACTTGATTGATTTTACCGTGTGCACAGATTTATATATACAGAATTTGTGCCTGATAAGTAGACTACTCACGTGAATTTTTTGCTGGTATATATCTGAAACTTAAAGAATTTTTTGATTATTGGAGGTCTTGGTGGAATGTACTTTGTGCACACAGTATAAATATACAGAATTCTTTCCAGAGAATTGGAGTATTCTTCTGAATTTATTACAGGTAGCTTTCTGAAACTGAAAGGATGTGACTGATAATTGGAGGACGTGGTTGAATTTACTGTGTGTACACATATATAGACATACAGAATTTGTGCCTGACAACTAGAGTACTCCTCTGAATTTAATGCTGGTATATATCTGAACGTTGCAGAATTTGGCTGATAATTTGAGTACTTTGTGGAATGTACCTTGTGCACACAGTATAAAGATACAGAATTTATTCCAGAGAGTTACAGTATTCTTCTGAATTTATGACAGGTGGCTTTCTGAAACTGAAAGGATTTGACTGATAATTGGAAGACTTGATTGATTTTACCGTGTGCACAGATTTATATATACAGAATTTGTGCCTGATAAGTAGACTACTCCTCTGAATTTAATGCTGGTATATATCTGAAAGTTAAAGAATTTTTTGATTATTGGAGGTCTTGGTGGAATGTACTTTGTGCACACAGTATAAATATACAGAATTCTTTCCAGAGAATTGGAGTATTCTTCTGAATTTATTACAGGTAGCTTTCTGAAACTGAAAGGATGTGACTGATAATTGGAAGACTTGATTGGTTTTACAGTGTGCAGAGATTTAGACATACAGAATTTGTGCCTGATAACTAGACTACTCCTCTGAATTTAATGCTTGTATGTATCTGAAAGTTACAGAATTTTGGCTGGTAATTGGATGGCCTGGTGGAATGTACTTTGTGCACACAGTATAAAAGATAGAGAATTCTTTCCAGAGAATTGGAGTATTCTTCTGAATTTATGACAGGTGGCTTTCTGAAACTGAAGGGATTTACTGATAATTGGAAGACTTGATTCATTTTGTAGTGTGCTGAGATTTACACATAAAGAATTTTTGTCTGATAACTAGACGACTATTCTGAATGTAATGCTTGTATACGTCTTAAATTTGCAGAATTTGGCTGATAATTCGAGGTCTTGGTGGAAAATATTTTGTGTACACAGTATAAATAGATGGAATTCTTTCTAGAGAATTGGAGTATTCTTCTGAATTTATGACAGGTAGATTTCTGAAAGTGAAATGATTTGACTGATAACTGGAAGCCTTGATTGATTTTACAGTTTGCACAGATTTAGACATACAGACTTTGTGCCTGTTAACTCGATTACTCCTCTGAATTTAATGCTAGTATGTATCTGAAAGTTTAAGAATTTTTTGATTATTGGAGGTCTTGGTGGAATGTGCTTTGTGCACATAGTATAAAGATATAGAATTCATTCCAGAGAATTGGAGTATTCTTCTGAATTTATGACAGGTAGCTTTCTGAAACGGAAAGGATTTGACTGATAATTGGAAGACTTGATTGGTTTTACATTATGCATATATTTAGACATACAGACTTTGTGCCTGGTAACTCGATTACTCCTCTGAATTTAATGCTGGTATGTATCTGAAAGTTGCAGAATTTGGCTGATAATTGGAGGGCTTGGTGGAATGTACTTTGTGCACACAGTATAAATATACAGAATTCTTTCCAGAGATATTTGAGTATTCTTCTGAATTTATGACAGGTAGCTTTCTGAAACGGAAAGGATTTGACTGATAATTGGAAGTCTTGATTGGTTTTACATTATGCATATATTTAGACATACAGACTTTGTGCCTGATAACTTGATTACTCCCCTGAATTTAATGCTGGTATATATCTGAATGTTACAGAATTTTGCTGATAATTGGAGAACTTGGTGGAATATACTTTGTGTACACAGTATAAAAGTACAGAATTGTTATCTAAGAATTGGAGTATTCTTCTTAAGTTATTGCAGGCAGCTTTCTGAAACTGAAAGGATGTTACTGATAATTAAAAGACTTGATTGATTTGATAGTGTGCACAGATTTAGACATACAGATTTTGTGCCTGGTAACTAGACTACTCCTCTGAATTTAATGCTGGTATATATCTGAAAGTTGCAGGATTTGGGTGATAATTGGAGGGCTTGGTGGAATGTACTTTGTGCACACAGTATAAAAGATAGAGAATTCTTTCCAGAGAATTGGAGTATTCTTCTGAATTTATGACAGGTAGCTTTCTGAAACTGAAGGGATTGACTGATAATTGGAAGACTTGATTGATTTTACAGTGTTCATATATTTATACATACAGAATTTGTGCCTGATAACTAGACTACTCCTCTGAATATAATGCTGGTATATATCTGAATGTTACAGAATTTGACTGATAATTGGAGGGCTTGGTGGAATATATTTTATGCACACAGCACTCGGCGCTGCCACCCAGTGGCGGAAATCGAGATCGCAGCCCGGGAGCCGCGCGGCGCTGCCACCCAGTGGCGGAAAACGAGATGGCAGGCTTTAATCTGCGTTTCATGTGTTTGTTGTGCCTTTCTCTTCTACCTTTTCCCTACCGATTTTCTACGGGTTTTCTGCCTTTCTTCTGTATTTCTCCTGCCTTACTTCTTGCTTCCTGCCACGTTTTAGTGCCGTTGCTCAGCCTTTGAACTGCCGTTTTTCCTGTCGTTTCAAAATTCGTTTCCAACGTTTTCTGTCTCTCTTCTGATATTTTTTCCGCCGTTCTCCTGCCTCTCTTCTGTCCTCCCTCTGCCTTCTCTCAGCCTTTTCTCTGTGCGTTTTCTGCTTTTTTCCCGCGGTTTTCTATATTTTCCTGCCACTTTTCTGCCTTTCTTCGCCAATTTCTTCTCCCTGATCGCTCCCTCGCTTCCGCCTTTAATCTCCCTTGCTTCTGGGTTTTTTTTCTGCTTTTATACTGCCGCTTCTTTGGGTTTTTTTCTGCTTTTTTTCGAATTTTTTCGGCTTTTTTACCTGCCGGCCAATCGGAATCGCGCGTCGCCCGTTCCCGGTTCACGTGTCCGCCCGCGGCAAATCGGAAAGCGCCGTCGTTTCGTCCGCCATCTTGAATTTCTCGGCCAATCGGAACTCCGCATCCTCTCGCGGCCATCTTGGATTTTTTGGCCAATCGGAATCGCGCGTCGCCCGTTCCTGCTTCACGTGCCCGCCCGCGGCCAATCGGAAAGCGCCGTCGTTTCGCCGCCATTTTGAACGCCATTTTCTCTTCTCGGCACGGGGGAGAGGAGACTTTCCCAGCCCGATCTGAACCGTAGCTGGACGCCTGAGAGGTACGGGCGTGTTGCTCCACCGACCGTCCCTCCGCTCGGGCTGGTGTGTGCTGATGGGCTCTGGCTGGTGGGATGCACCTGGCCGTGCTGCTGGCTGCTAGCATGCTCACATCTCCCCTCTTTCCAGAGCGGCAGCCGAAAGCTGGTTCTTTGACCTAATTCAGGGACATAAAGGCTCCTGTCCATTAGCCTGCTCCAAGCCAGGAGCTCTGTTCCACAGAACCAGTTGAAGAAAGTTGAAGAATTTGTCTGATTATTGGATGGCTTGGTAAAATGTAATTTGTGCACACAGTATAAAGATAAATAATTCTTTCCAGAGAATTGGAGTATTCTTCTGAATTTATTACAGGGAGTTTTCTGAAACTGAAAGGATTTGACTGATAGTTGGAAGACTTGATTGATTTTATAGTGTACACATATATAGACATACAGAATTTGTGCCTGATAACTAGACTACTCTTCTGAATTTAATGCTGGTATATATCTGAAAGTTAGAGAATTTGACTGATAAAAACAGGGCTTGGTTGAATGTACTTTGTGCACAGAATATAAAGATAGATAATTATTGACCGAGAATTGGAGTATTCTTCTGAATTTATGACAGGTAGCTTTTTGAAACTGAAAGGATTTGACTGATAATTGGAAGACTTGATTGATTTTACAGTGTGCAGAGATTTACACATACAGAATTTGTGCCTGATAACGAGACTAATCCTCTGAATGTAATGCTGGTGTATATCTGAAAGTTAGAGAATTTTGTCTGATAATTGGATGGCTTGGTAAAATGTAATTTGTGCACACAGTATAAAGATAAACAATTCTTTCCAGAGAATTGGAGTATTCTTCTGAATTTATTACCGGGAGTTTTCTGAAACTGAAAGGATTTGACTGATAGTTGGAAGACTTGATTGATTTTATAGTGTACACATATATAGACATACAGAATTTGTTCCTGATAACTAGACTACTCTTCTGAATTTTATGCTGGTATATATCTGAAAGTTAGAGAATTGGCTGATAATCACAGGGCTTGGTTGAATGTACTTTGTGCACAGAATATAAAGATAGATAATTATTGACTGAGAATTGGAGTATTCTTCTGAATTTATGACAGGTAGCTTTCTGAAACTGAAAGGATTTGACTGATAATTGGAAGACTTGATTGATTTTACAGTGTGCAGAGATTTACACATACAGAATTTGTGCCTGATAACGAGACTAATCCTCTGAATGTAATGCTGGTGTATATCTGAAAGTTAGAGAATTTTGTCTGATAATTGGATGGCTTGGTAAAATGTAATTTGTGCACACAGTATAAAGATAAACAATTCTTTCCAGAGAATTGGAGCATTCTTCTGAATTTATTACAGGTAGATTTCTGAAATTGAAAGGATTTGACTGATAATTGGAAGCTTTGATTCATTTTATAGTGTGCTGAGATTTACACATACAGAATTTTTGCCTGATAACTAGACTACTCTTCTGAATTTAATACTTGTATACATCTTAAATTTGCAGAATTTGGCTGATAATTCGAGGTCTTTGTTGAAAATAGTCTGTGTACACAGTAGAAATAGACAGAATTCTTTCTAGAGAATTGGAGTATTCTTCTGAATTTATGACAGGTAGGTTTCTGAAAGTGAAATGATTTGACTGATAATTGGAAGCCCTGATTGATTTTACAGTTTGCACAGATTTAGACATACAGAATTTGTGCCTGATAACTAGACTAGTCACGTGAATTTTTTGCTGGTATATATCTGAAAGTAAAAGAATTTGGCTTGTAATTGGAGGGCTTGGTGGAATGTACTTTGTGCACAGAGTAGAAAGATACAGAATTATCACTTGAGAATTGGAGTATTCTTCTGAATTTATTACAGGTAGCGTTTTGAAAAGGAAAGGATTTGACTGATAATTGGAAGACTTGATTGATTTTACAGTGTGCAGAGATTTAGACATACAGAATTTGTGCCTGATAAGTAGACTACTCCTCTGAATTTAATGCTTGTATGTATCTGAAAGTTACAGAATTTTGGCTGGTAATTGGGTGGCCTGGTGGAATGTACTTTGTGCACACAGTATAAAAGATAGAGAATTCTTTCCAGAGAATTACAGTATTCTTTTGAATTTATGACAGGTAGCTTTCTGAATCGGAAAGGATTTGACCGATAATTGGAGGACATGGTTGAATTTACTGTGTGTACACAATACAACATACAGAATTTGTGCCTGACAACTAGAGTACTCCTCTGAATTTAATGCTGGTATATATCTGAACGTTGCAGAATTTGGCTGATAATTTGAGTACTTTGTGGAATGTACTTTGTGCACACAGTATAAAGATACAGAATTTATTCCAGAGAATTGGAGTATTCTTCTGAATTTATGACAGGTAGCTTTCTGAAACTGAAAGGATTTGACTGATAATTGGAAGACTTGATTGATTTTACTGTGTGCACAGATTTATATATACAGAATTTGTGCCTGATAAGTAGACTACTCCTCTGAATTTAATGCTGGTATATATCTGAAAGTTAAAGAATTTTTTGATTATTGGAGGTCTTGGTGGACTGTGCTTTGTGCACATAGTATAAAGATATAGAATTCATTCCAGAGAATTACAGTATTCTTCTGAATTTATGACAGGTAGGTTTCTGAAACTGAAAGGATTTGACTGATAATTCGAACACCTGTTTGAATTTACTGTGTGTACACAATACAACATACAGAATTTGTGCCTGATAACTAGAGTACTCCTTTGAATTTAATGCAGGTATATATCTGAAAGTTATAGAATTTTGGCTGATAACCTGAGGACTTGGTGGAATGTATTTTGTGCACACAGTATAAAAGATACAGAATTGTTTTCAGAGAATTGGAGTATTCTTCTGAATTTATGACAGGTAGCTTTCTGAAACTGAAAGGATTTGACTGATAATTGGAAGCTTTGATTCATTTTATCGTGTGCTGAGATTTACACATAAAGAATTTTTGCCTGATAACTAGACTACTCTTCTGAATTTAATGCTTGTATACATCTTAAATTTGCAGAATTTGGCTGATAATTCGAGGTCTTGGTGGAAAATAGTCTGTGTACACAGTAGAAATAGAATTCTTTCTAGAGAATTGGAGTATTCTTCTGAATTTATGACAGGTAGGTTTCTGAAAGTGAAATGATTTGACTGATAATTGGAAGCGTTGATTGATTTTACAGTTTGCACAGATTTAGACATACAGAATTTGTGCCTGATAACTAGACGACTCACGTGAATTTTTTGCTGGTATACATCTGAAAGTAAAAGAATTTGGCTTGTAATTGGAGGGCTTGGTGGAATGTACTT
Organism: Colius striatus; assembly: GCF_028858725.1. Lineage (NCBI taxonomy): Eukaryota > Metazoa > Chordata > Aves > Coliiformes > Coliidae > Colius > Colius striatus. The sequence continues at coordinate 122,419,845 of NC_084760.1, forward strand.
TGTGCACAGAGTAGAAAGATACAGAATTATTGTCTGAGAATTGGAGTATTCTTCTGAATTTATTACAGGTAGCGTTTTGAAACTGAAAGGATGTGACTGATAATTGGAGGACGTGGTTGAATTTACTGTGTGTACACATATATAGACATACAGAATTTGTGCCTGACAACTAGAGTACTCCTCTGAATTTAATGCTGGTATATATCTGAACGTTGCAGAATTTGGCTGATAATTTGAGTACTTTGTGGAATGTACCTTGTGCACACAGTATAAAGATACAGAATTTATTCCAGAGAGTTACAGTATTCTTCTGAATTTATTACAGGTGGCTTTCTGAAACTGAAAGGATTTGACTGATAATTGGAAGACTTGATTGATTTTACCGTGTGCACAGATTTATATATACAGAATTTGTGCCTGATAAGTAGACTACTCCTCTGAATTTAATGCTGGTATATATCTGAAAGTTAAAGAATTTTTTGATTATTGGAGGTCTTGGTGGAATGTACTTTGTGCACACAGTATAAATATACAGAATTCTTTCCAGAGAATTGGAGTATTCTTCTGAATTTATTACAGGTGGCTTTCTGAAACTGAAAGGATTTGACTGATAATTGGAAGACTTGATTGATTTTACCGTGTGCACAGATTTATATATACAGAATTTGTGCCTGACAACTAGACTACTCCTTTGAATTTAATGCAGGTATATATCTGAAAGTTATAGAATTTTCTGAGAATTGGAGAGCTTGGTGGAATATAATTTGTGCACACAGTATAAACATACGGAATTCTCGTCCAAGGCTTGGAGTATTCTTCTGAATTTATGACAGGTAGCTTTCTTAAAGTGATAGGATTTGACTGATAATTGGAAGACTTGATTGATTTTACAGTGTACACAAATTTACACATACAGAATTTGTGCTTGATAACTAGACTACTCCTCTGAATGTAATGCTGGTATATATCTGAAAGTTAAAGAATTTTGGCTGATAACTTGAGGACTTGGTGGAATGTATTTTGTGCACACAGTATAAAAGATACAGAATTGTTTTCAGAGAATTGGAGTATTCTTCTGAATTTATGACAGGTAGCTTTCTGAAACTGAAGGGATTGACTGATAATTGGAAGACTTGATTGATTTTACCGTGTGCACAGATTTATATATACAGAATTTGTGCCTGATAAGTAGACTACTCCTCTGAATTTAATGCTGGTATATATCTGAAAGTTAAAGAATTTTGGCTGATAACCTGAGGACTTGGTGGAATGTATTTTGTGCACACAGTATAAAAGATACAGAATTGTTTTCAGAGAATTGGAGTATTCTTCTGAATTTATGACAGGTAGCTTTCTGAAACTGAAAGGATTTGACTGATAATTGGAAGCTGTGATTCATTTTATAGTGTGCTGAGATTTACACATAAAGAATTTTTGCCTGATAACTAGACTACTCTTCTGAATTTAATGCTTGTATACATCTTAAATTTGCAGAATTTGGCTGATAATTCGAGGTCTTGGTGGAAAATAGTCTGTGTACACAGTAGAAATAGATAGAATTCTTTCTAGAGAATTGGAGTATTCTTTTGAATTTATGACAGGTAGGTTTCTGAAAGTGAAATGATTTGACTGATAATTGGAAGCCTTGATTGATTTTACAGTTTGCACAGATTTAGACATACAGAATTTGTGCCTGATAACTAGACTACTCACGTGAATTTTTTGCTGGTATATATCTGAAAGTAAAAGAATTTGGCTTGTAATTGGAGGGCTTGGTGGAATGTACTTTGTGCACAGAGTAGAAAGATACAGAATTATCACTTGAGAATTGGAGTATTCTTCTGAATTTATGACAGGTAGGTTTCTGAAAGTGAAATGATTTGACTGATAATTGGAAGCGTTGATTGATTTTACAGTTTGCAGAGATTTAGACATACAGAATTTGTGCCTGATAAGTAGACTACTCCTCTGAATTTAATGCTTGTATGTATCTGAAAGTTACAGAATTTTGGCTGGTAATTGGATGGCCTGGTGGAATGTACGTTGTGCACACAGTATAAAAGATAGAGAATTCTTTCCAGAGAATTACAGTATTCTTTTGAATTTATGACAGGTAGCTTTCTGAATCTGAAAGGATTTGACCGATAATTGGAGGACATGGTTGAATTTACTGTGTGTACACAATAACAGAATTTGTGCCTGACAACTAGAGTACTCCTCTGAATTTAATGCTGGTATATATCTGAACGTTGCAGAATTTGGCTGATAATTTGAGTACTTTGTGGAATGTACTTTGTGCACACAGTATAAAGATACAGAATTTATTCCAGAGAGTTACAGTATTCTTCTGAATTTATTACAGGTGGCTTTCTGAAACTGAAAGGATTTGACTGATAATTGGAAGACTTGATTGATTTTACCGTGTGCACAGATTTATATATACAGAATTTGTGCCTGATAAGTAGACTACTCCTCTGAATTTAATGCTGGTATATATCTGAAAGTTAAAGAATTTTTTGATTATTGGAGGTCTTGGTGGAATGTACTTTGTGCACACAGTATAAAGATATAGAATTCATTCCAGAGAATTGGAGTATTCTTCTGAATTTATGAGAGGTAGGTTTCTGAAACTGAAAGGATTGACTTATAATTCGAGGACATGTTTGAATTTACTGTGTGTACACAATATAACATACAGAATTTGTGCCTGATAACTAGAGTACTCCTTTGAATTTAATGCAGGTATATATCTGAAAGTTATAGAATTTTCTAAGAATTGGAGAGCTTGGTGGAATATAATTTGTGCACACAGTATAAAAATACGGAATTCTCGTCCAAGGCTTGGAGTATTCTTCTGAATTTATGACAGGTAGCTTTCTTAAAGTGATAGGATTTGACTGATAATTGGAAGACTTGATTGGTTTTACAGTGTGCACACAATAAAACATACGGAATTTGTACGTGATAACTAGACTACTTTTGTGAATTTAATGCTGGTATATATCTGAAAGTCACAGGATTTGGCTGAGAATTGGAAGGCTTGGTGGAATGTACTTTGTGCACACAGTATAAAAGATAGAGAATTCTTTCCAGAGAATTGGAGTATTCTTCTGAATTTATGACAGGTAGCTTTCTGAAACTGAAGGGATTGACTGATAATTGGAAGACTTGATTGATTTTACAGTGTACACAAATTTACACATACAGAATTTGTGCTTGATAACTAGACTACTCTGAATTTAATGCTGGTATATATCTGAAAGTTAAAGAATTTTGGCTGATAACTTGAGGACTTGGTGGAATGTATTTTGTGCACACAGTATAAAAGATACAGAATTGTTTTCAGAGAATTGGAGTATTCTTCTGAATTTATGACAGGTAGCTTTCTGAAACTGAAAGGATTTGACTGATAATTGGAAGCTTTGATTCATTTTATAGTGTGCTGAGATTTACACATAAAGAATTTTTGCCTGATAACTAGACTACTCTTCTGAATTTAATGCTTGTATACATCTTAAATTTGCAGAATTTGACTGATAATTCGAGGTCTTGGTGGAAAATAGTCTGTGTACACAGTAGAAATAGAATTCTTTCTAGAGAATTGGAGTATTCTTCTGAATTTATGACAGGTAGGTTTCTGAAAGTGAAATGATTTGACTGATAATTGGAAGCCCTGATTGATTTTACAGTTTGCACAGATTTAGACATACAGAATTTATGCCTGATAACTAGACTAGTCACGTGAATTTTTTGCTGGTATATATCTGAAAGTAAAAGAATTTGGCTTGTAATTGGAGGGCTTGGTGGAATGTACTTTGTGCACAGAGTACAAAGATACAGAATTATCACTTGAGAATTGGAGTATTCTTCTGAATTTATTACAGGTAGCGTTTAGAAACTGAAAGGATGTGACTGATAATTGGAAGACTTGATTGATTTTACAGTGTGCAGAGATTTAGACATACAGAATTTGTGCCTGATAAGTAGACTACTCCTCTGAATTTAATGCTTGTATGTATCTGAAAGTTACAGAATTTTGGCTGGTAATTGGATGGCCTGGTGGAATGTACGTTGTGCACACAGTATAAAAGATAGAGAATTCTTTCCAGAGAATTACAGTATTCTTTTGAATTTATGACAGGTAGCTTTCTGAATCTGAAAGGATTTGACCGATAATTGGAGGACATGGTTGAATTTACTGTGTGTACACAATACAACATACAGAATTTGTGCCTGACAACTAGAGTACTCCTCTGAATTTAATGCTGGTATATATCTGAAAGTTATAGAATTTTCTGAGAATTGGAGAGCTTGGTGGAATGTACTTTGTGCACACAGTATAAAAATACGGAATTCTCGTCCAAGGCTTGGAGTATTCTTCTGAATTTATGACAGGTAGCTTTCTGAAACTGAAGGGATTGACTGATAATTGGAAGACTTGATTGGTTTTACAGTGTGCACAGAATAAAACATACGGAATTTGTACGTGATAACTAGACTACTTTTGTGAATTTAATGCTGGTATATATCTGAAAGTCACAGGATTTGGCTGAGAATTGGAAGGCTTGGTGGAATGTACTTTGTGCACACAGTATAAAAGATAGAGAATTCTTTCCAGAGAATTGGAGTATTCTTCTGAATTTATGACAGGTAGCTTTCTGAAACTGAAGGGATTGACTGATAATTGGAAGACTTGATTGATTTTACAGTGTACACAAATTTACACATACAGAATTTGTGCTTGATAACTAGACTACTCCTCTGAATTTAATGCTGGTATATATCTGAAAGTTAAAGAATTTTGGCTGATAACCTGAGGACTTGGTGGAATGTATTTTGTGCACACAGTATAAAAGATACAGAATTGTTTTCAGAGAATTGGAGTATTCTTCTGAATTTATGACAGGTAGCTTTCTGAAACTGAAAGGATTTGACTGATAATTGGAAGCTTTGATTCATTTTATAGTGTGCTGAGATTTACACATAAAGAATTTTTGCCTGATAACTAGACTACTCTTCTGAATTTAATGCTTGTATACATCTTAAATTTGCAGAATTTGGCTGATAATTCGAGGTCTTGGTGGAAAATAGTCTGTGTACACAGTAGAAATAGATAGAATTCTTTCTAGAGAATTGGAGTATTCTTCTGAATTTATGACAGGTAGGTTTCTGAAAGTGAAATGATTTGACTGATAATTGGAAACCTTGATTGATTTTACAGTTTGCACAGATTTAGACATACAGAATTTGTGCCTGATAACTAGACTACTCACGTGAATTTTTTGCTGGTATATATCTGAAAGTAAAAGAATTTGGCTTGTAATTGGAGGGCTTGGTGGAATGTACTTTGTGCACAGAGTAGAAAGATACAGAATTATCACTTGAGAATTGGAGTATTCTTCTGAATTTATGACAGGTAGGTTTCTGAAAGTGAAATGATTTGACTGATAATTGGAAACCTTGATTGATTTTACAGTTTGCAGAGATTTAGACATACAGAATTTGTGCCTGATAAGTAGACTACTCCTCTGAATTTAATGCTTGTATGTATCTGAAAGTTACAGAATTTTGGCTGGTAATTGGATGGCCTGGTGGAATGTACTTTGTGCACACAGTATAAAAGATAGAGAATTCTTTCCAGAGAATTACAGTATTCTTTTGAATTTATGACAGGTAGCTTTCTGAATCTGAAAGGATTTGACCGATAATTGGAGGACATGGTTGAATTTACTGTGTGTACACAATACAACATACAGAATTTGTGCCTGACAACTAGAGTACTCCTCTGAATTTAATGCTGGTATATATCTGAACGTTGCAGAATTTGGCTGATAATTTGAGTACTTTGTGGAATGTACTTTGTGCACACAGTATAAAGATACAGAATTTATTCCAGAGAGTTACAGTATTCTTCTGAATTTATTACAGGTGGCTTTCTGAAACTGAAAGGATTTGACTGATAATTGGAAGACTTGATTGATTTTACCGTGTGCACAGATTTATATATACAGAATTTGTGCCTGATAAGTAGACTACTCCTCTGAATTTAATGCTGGTATATATCTGAAAGTTAAAGAATTTTTTGATTATTGGAGGTCTTGGTGGAATGTACTTTGTGCACACAGTATAAATATACAGAATTCTTTCCAGAGAATTGGAGTATTCTTCTGAATTTATGACAGGTAGGTTTCTGAAACTGAAAGGATTGACTGATAATTGGAAGACTTGATTGGTTTTACAGTGTGCATATATTTACACATACAGAATTTGTTCATGATAACTAGACTACTCCTCTGAATATAATGCGGGTATATATCTGAATGTTACAGAATTTGACTGATAATTGGAGGGCTTGGTGGAATATATTTTATGCACACAGCACTCGGCGCTGCCACCCAGTGGCGGAAAACGAGATCGGAGCCCGGGACGCTCGGCGCTGCCACCCAGTGGCGGAAAACGAGATCGCAGCCCGGGAGCCGCGCGGCGCTGCCACCTAGTGGCGAGAAACGAGATGGCAGGCTTTAATCTGCGTTTCATCTGTTTGTTGTGCCTTTCTCTTCTACCTTTTCCCTACCGATTTTCTACCGGTTTTCTGCCTTTCTTCTGTATTTCTCCTGCCTTACTTCTTGCTTCCTGCCACGTTTTAGTGCCGTTGCTCAGCCTTTGAACTGCCGTTTTTCCTGTCGTTTCAAAATTCGTTTCCAACGTTTTCTGTCTCTCTTCTGATATTTTTTTCCGCCGTTCTCCTGCCTCTCTTCTGTCCTCCCTCTGCCTTCTCTCAGCCTTTTCTCTGTGCGTTTTCTGCTTTTTTCCCGCGGTTTTCTATATTTTCCTGCCACTTTTCTGCCTTTCTTCGCCAATTTCTTCTCCCTGATCGCTCCCTCGCTTCCGCCTTTAATCTCCCTTGCTTCTGGGTTTTTTTTCTGCTTTTTTACTGCCGCTTCTTTGGGTTTTTTCTGCTTTTTTTCGAATGTTTTCGGCTTTTTTACCTGCTGGCCAATCGGAATCGCGCGTCGTCCGTTCCCGGTTCACGTGGCCGCCCGCGGCCAATCGGAAAGCGGCGTCGCTTCGTCCGCCATCTTGAATTTCTCGGCCAGTGGGACTCGCGCGTCGGCGTCGCTTAGCAACGCCCGAGCCAATCGGAACGCCGCGTCTTCTCGCGGCCATCTTGAATTTTTTCGGCCAATCGGAATCTCCCGCCGGCGTCGCTTAGCAACGCCCGAGCCAATCGGAAGGCCGCGTCCTCTCGCGGCCATCTTGGATTTTTCGGCCAATCGGAATCGCGCGTCGCCCGTTCCTGCTTCACGTGCCCGCCCGCGGCCAATCGGAAAGCGCCGTCGTTTCGCCGCCATTTTGAATTTCGCGGCCAATCGGAATCGCGCGTCGCCGTTGCCCGGCAACGCCGCCGCCAATCGGAACGTTGCGCTCGCCGCTGCCACCCGGTGGCCAAAAGCCATACCGCAGCTTTTTTTAAGCTCTCTCTCCTGCCGGGTGCCGCGCGCGCCAGCAGCCAATCAGAAAATTCCCGCCGTTTTCGCCGCCATTTTGAACGGCATTTTCTCTTCTCGGCACGGGGGAGAGGAGACTTTCCCAGCCCGATCTGAACCGCAGCTGGACGCCTGAGAGGTACGGGCGTGTTGCTCCACCGACCGTCCCTCCGCTCGGGCTGGTGTGTGCTGATGGGCTCTGGCTGGTGGGATGCACCTGGCCGTGCTGCTGCCTGCTAGCATGCTCACACCTCCTCTCTTTCCAGAGCGGCAGCCGAAAGCTGATTCTTTCACCTAATTCAGGGACAGAAAAGCTCCTGTCCATTAGCCTGCTCCAAGCCAGGAGCTCTGTTCCACAGAACCAGTTTTTCTACTTTTCTGAGGTCTTTTGTTTGGTTTTTTTTTTTTTTTAAGCTTATTATCTAGTCAGTTAACATCTCGGCAGCAGCTTTTGTTGAGGTTTCCCCCTGAACTGAAGAGGGTCTTCCATAGAGTATTTTGAAGGGACTTAATGTCTCCTCAGTCCTCAGTTTGGTTCTTGTTCGCAACAAGGCTAGAGGTCGTAACAGAGGCCAGGCTAGTCCGGTTTCTCGGCACAATTTTTCAATCTGTCATTTAAGGAAGTGGTTCGTCTTCTTTACCTGGCCCGTTGCTTGGGGTCTTTAGGGAGTGTGCAACTGCCAGTCTATCCCCAGAACCCGACTAATTTGTTGCGTAATTTTGGTCACAAATTGAGGGTCTCTGTCTGAGGATATTACTGCTGGGATCCCAAATCTCGGTATTACTTCATGTAGTAAAGCCTTAGTTACCTCTTTAGCCTTGTTTGTTTGGCAAGGGAATGCTTCTGGCCGTCCTGAAAAGGTATCAGTTAGTACAAGTAGATATTGGAACCCCCTTTTTCTTTCAAGTTCTGAAAAGTCAATTTGCCACCACTGTCCAGGGGAAGTACCCTTCCCAAATCTCACATTGTTGTGTTTCTTGTTTGATGGTTGTGTACAAGTTATAGGCGACAATGCGTTTGCTCAGATACTTACGTAGGGCTTTGACTCCTCAGTGAGACTTTCTATGTTCAACCAGGATTATAACCCAAAAGTAACGTGCTCGGCACCGCTACTGTCACCTGTGGTGGTGTAGCCCAACCGTTGTTCTCTGGTTTTCCCCCTAAATCCTGAATCGATTTCTGGTCGTCTTTTGAATGGTTAGGAATTTGGTTGATTGGGATTTTTCCATCCGGAATCAGAGAGGGTATCTCTGCTGTACCTTTTTCAGCTGCTGTCTTTGCTTCCTGATCTGCCGCCGAATTGGCTACCTCTTGTGCAGCTGTTCCGTTTTGGTGAGCTTTGCAATGCATAATCGCTACTTGCTTTGGTAACTTTAGCCATGCTAAAATATGCACGGTACCGGTACAGCAATTCTGCAAGCAATTATATACCACACACGTTGCCCCCGCTGTCCCAGCGAGGAGCGCCCAAGTTACCGTACCAGCGAACTCGCTAATTCCCCAGGGGCGAGCAGTATCGCTCCCTCACCCGGGCGCAAGGGGTACTTATACCCCCCTTTACAACTTACAGGGTCTTGGTGATCTCCGCTACTCCCCGTCACAGCGTGAGGTGTCCCATACGCGGCTTATGGACTCATCCCCTCTACCCCTGCAGGCTTCCCAGTTTACGTTCCCGGCCCGCTCGGTCTCTTCCCCTGCAGCGATGGGATGGGGATGGGAGACTCTCTGGAGAAGCAGTCTGGTGGCGCACCCAGAATGTCCCACGCCCCGCCCGGTCCAGCAGCCGGGCCGAGAGGGTCTCCTGCCTGGCTTGCCAATTGACGTGCGGAACAAAGTCTACCACACGGTGAAGGGTTATGAACCAGGTATGTATTGCGCCGGTGGGTGCGAGGGAGATAATTCTGCCCAGCTCGTGCACCTTATTGTATAACAAAGGGCTACGTACAGGGTACAGGTAGGGGTACGCAGAAGTGCCTATTACATATTTATGACCTATCCCCGCTTCGTATTGTGGTGTAAGGCTCCTTCCGGTTTGTACTGGTGCAGCGTCTCCGGTAGATTTCCATGCCACGGAGCAGAACGCAAGCAATTCTGTTTTCCACATTCCGAGTCCTTCTTATCTGCAGCTGTCTGCCCTCCAGCTTCTTTGTTTTCAGCATTCGGGGTCTTCAAGGCCTCTACTGGTTCGAATTCCAGTGAGCTGAAGTTTCTTATCATGGTGTTATTTTACAGTGAATCGTGTCTTTCTCAATTTCTGATTTTCCCTTTGTTCTGAGTAATAATACTGAATCCTGCAGCAGCGCTCGGAGGTCCTGACTCTGGCCAAGTCTTTGTTACGCTTGACTGTTTTTAACTGATTCCTGCCAGAAAGATGTTGGGAGCTGTGGGTACACGAGGCTGCGCAGGGCGGGAGCAGGGAGTGCTGCCTGGGGCAGGTGGGGGCAAGGAATGGCCAGGGGCTTGTGGCAGGGATGTGCCCTCCAGCTGTGGGGGCTGTAGGGTGCCCACGGAGGGATTTGGGGGAGAAAACGAGGGTCAGAGGAGCCCTTCTCGCTCTCTGCGACTACCTGAAAGGAAGCTGTAGCGAGGTGGGAGTGGGTCTGTCCTCCCCAGTAGCAAGCAATAGAACGAGAGGAGACGGCCGCAAGTTGCACCGGGGGAGGTTCAAGCTGGATCTGAGGAGGAATTTCTTTGCTGACAGGGTTGTCAGGCGTTGGAGCGGCTGCCCAGGGAGGTGCAGGAGTGACCGTCCCTGGAGGGATTTCAGAGCCGGGTGGATGTTGCACTACGGGAAGTGGGCTGGTGGGCGATAGGGCTGGGACAAAGGCTGCGCTCGACGAGCTTCAAGCTCTCTTCCAGCTGAAACCGTTCTGTGACTCCGTGCTGCTGGGTGTGGGGTGGGCAGAGGGGGGCTGGGCTGGGCTGTCCACTGGGACCCCCACCAATGGCTGGAGCGGTAGGACGTAGCCCAGGCTGTGGCTCTGACCGGGGTGGTTTGTCCTTCTGCTCCCCAGGGGAGGCCTGGCGCCTGGAGGATGACTGCACACATCCCCCCTGCGACCCCCAGCTCGGCACGGCCGTGCAGGACGCTCCCTTCAGCTGCTTCCGCACCTGCTCCTTCTACACGAGGAAGAGCCCGTCTGTGGATAAGCAACCGCATGGGTGCCCTCAGCTGCGCCCCGCACCCCGCTGAGAGCGAGGCCGAGCGCGTCAAAGCCAAGCTCGGGCGGCAGTTTGTGAGTATGAGGCTGTGCAGCCCCACTGCCTTCACACACACACACACAAACACGCAGCTTCCTAACAGCACCCACAGGGCACAGCTCTCTTGATGTGCAACGTAACCTAAACAGCAGAAAAAGAGGCTTTTCCAGCTTGGTGGAGGAGCTGGAGGCAGCAGGTTGAGTTTGGTTGTGCTGCGGCAGAGTCCTGCCTGGCCTGGGGAGTGCCTGGCTGCCCACATCCCACCGGGCTGTGCTGGCGCTGACTGGCTCTTACCCAGCTGAGTGATGCCTGGGATCAGTGCCTTGCCTCCGAGTACTGCTCTCTAAGGTAGCAACCAAGTAGGAACTGAGTTTTCCTGTCCTTGTCCCCACGTATATGAGCAACTGAGTCTTTTCAAGGGTTCAAGCAGATTGGCTCAGTGAGGGGCAGGGGTGAGCAATGAGACCTTGGGGCAGCTCAGCCCTTTTTTGTCCCTTCAGGGCGTCTCGGTTGCAGGATGGGAGGGCCACGTCAGGCGTGTGCCACAGCTACAGGATACTGATCAATGTTCAGTGGGCTTTGCTTCTCCTCTTTCCCAGAGGCACCTGATCCGGGGATACACGTGGCTTTCCTCCTGCTGCGTGACTGGCCTCGGCCTTGTAATGAGGGCTCCGGTGTCCCGCTGCTGAAAAGAGCTCGGTGTTGGTTAAAAATGGTAACTAGACTACTCCTCTGACTTTAATGGTGGTATATATCTGAAAGTTACAGAATTTGGTTGATAATTCGAGTGCTTTATTGAATGTACTTTGTGTACACAGTATAAAAATACATATTTCTCGTCTAAGAATTGGAATATTCTTCTGAATGTATGAAAGGTAACTTTGTGAAACGGAAAGGATTTGACTGATAATTCGAGGACATGTTTGAATTTACTGTGTGTACACAATACAACATACAGAATTTGTGCCTGACAACTAGACTACTCCTTTGAATTTAATGCAGGTATATATCTGAAAGTTATAGAATTTTCTGATACTTGGAGAGCTTGGTGGAATATAATTTGTGCACACAGTATAAACATACGGAATTCTCGTCCAAGGCTTGGAGTATTCTTCTGAATTTATGACAGGTAGCTTTCTTAAAGTGATAGGATTTGACTGATAATTGGAAGACTTGATTGATTTTACAGTGTACACAAATTTACACATACAGAATTTGTGCTTGATAACTAGACTACTCTTCTGAATTTAATGCTTGTATACATCTTAAATTTGCAGAATTTGGCTGATAATGCGAGGTCTTGGTGGAAAATAGTCTGTGTACACAGTATAAAAGATACAGAATTGTTTTCAGAGAATTGGAGTATTCTTCTGAATTTATGACAGGTAGCTTTCTGAAACTGAAAGGATTTGACTGATAATTGGAAGCTTTGATTCATTTTATAGTGTGCTGAGATTTACACATAAAGAATTTTTGCCTGATAACTAGACTACTCTTCTGAATTTAATGCTTGTATACATCTTAAATTTGCAGAATTTGGCTGATAATTCGAGGTCTTGGTGGAAAATAGTCTGTGTACACAGTAGAAATAGATAGAATTCTTTCTAGAGAATTGGAGTATTCTTCTGAATTTATGACAGGTAGGTTTCTGAAAGTGAAATGATTTGACTGATAATTGGAAACCTTGATTGATTTTACAGTTTGCACAGATTTAGACATACAGAATTTGTGCCTGATAACTAGACTACTCACGTGAATTTTTTGCTGGTATATATCTGAAAGTAAAAGAATTTGGCTTGTAATTGGAGGGCTTGGTGGAATGTACTTTGTGCACAGAGTAGAAAGATACAGAATTATCACTTGAGAATTGGAGTATTCTTCTGAATTTATTACAGGTAGCGTTATGAAACGGAAAGGATGTGACTGATAATTGGAAGACTTGATTGATTTTACAGTGTGCAGAGATTTAGACATACAGAATTTGTGCCTGATAAGTAGACTACTCCTCTGAATTTAATGCTTGTATGTATCTGAAAGTTACAGAATTTTGGCTGGTAATTGGATGGCCTGGTGGAATGTACTTTGTGCACACAGTATAAAAGATAGAGAATTCTTTCCAGAGAATTACAGTATTCTTTTGAATTTATGACAGGTAGCTTTCTGAATCTGAAAGGATTTGACCGATAATTGGAGGACATGGTTGAATTTACTGTGTGTACACAATACAACATACAGAATTTGTGCCTGACAACTAGAGTACTCCTCTGAATTTAATGCTGGTATATATCTGAACGTTGCAGAATTTGGCTGATAATTTGAGTACTTTGTGGAATGTACCTTGTGCACACAGTATAAAGATACAGAATTTATTCCAGAGAGTTACAGTATTCTTCTGAATTTATTACAGGTGGCTTTCTGAAACTGAAAGGATTTGACTGATAATTGGAAGACTTGATTGATTTTACCGTGTGCACAGATTTATATATACAGAATTTGTGCCTGATAAGTAGACTACTCCTCTGAATTTAATGCTGGTATATATCTGAAAGTTAAAGAATTTTTTGATTATTGGAGGTCTTGGTGGAATGTACTTTGTGCACACAGTATAAATATACAGAATTCTTTCCAGAGAATTGGAGTATTCTTCTGAATTTATGACAGGTAGGTTTCTGAAACTGAAAGGATTGACTGATAATTGGAAGACTTGATTGGTTTTACAGTGTGCATATATTTACACATACAGAATTTGTTCATGATAACTAGACTACTCCTCTGAATATAATGCGGGTATATATCTGAATGTTACAGAATTTGACTGATAATTGGAGGGCTTGGTGGAATATATTTTATGCACACAGCACTCGGCGCTGCCACCCAGTGGCGGAAAACGAGATCGGAGCCCGGGACGCTCGGCGCTGCCACCCAGTGGCGGAAAACGAGATCGCAGCCCGGGAGCCGCGCGGCGCTGCCACCTAGTGGCGAGAAACGAGATGGCAGGCTTTAATCTGCGTTTCATCTGTTTGTTGTGCCTTTCTCTTCTACCTTTTCCCTACCGATTTTCTACCGGTTTTCTGCCTTTCTTCTGTATTTCTCCTGCCTTACTTCTTGCTTCCTGCCACGTTTTAGTGCCGTTGCTCAGCCTTTGAACTGCCGTTTTTCCTGTCGTTTCAAAATTCGTTTCCAACGTTTTCTGTCTCTCTTCTGATATTTTTTTCCGCCGTTCTCCTGCCTCTCTTCTGTCCTCCCTCTGCCTTCTCTCAGCCTTTTCTCTGTGCGTTTTCTGCTTTTTTCCCCGCGGTTTTCTATATTTTCCTGCCACTTTTCTGCCTTTCTTCGCCAATTTCTTCTCCCTGATCGCTCCCTCGCTTCCGCCTTTAATCTCCCTTGCTTCTGGGTTTTTTTTCTGCTTTTTTACTGCCGCTTCTTTGGGTTTTTTCTGCTTTTTTTCGAATTTTTTCGGCTTTTTTACCTGCCGGCCAATCGGAATCGCGCGTCGCCCGTTCCCGGTTCACGTGTCCGCCCGCGGCCAATCGGAAAGCGGCGTCGCTTCGTCCGCCATCTTGAATTTCTCGGCCAGTGGGACTCGCGCGTCGGCGTCGCTTAGCAACGCCCGAGCCAATCGGAACGCCGCGTCTTCTCGCGGCCATCTTGAATTTTTTCGGCCAATCGGAATCTCCCGCCGGCGTCGCTTAGCAACGCCCGAGCCAATCGGAAGGCCGCGTCCTCTCGCGGCCATCTTGGATTTTTCGGCCAATCGGAATCGCGCGTCGCCCGTTCCTGCTTCACGTGCCCGCCCGCGGCCAATCGGAAAGCGCCGTCGTTTCGCCGCCATTTTGAATTTCGCGGCCAATCGGAATCGCGCGTCGCCGTTGCCCGGCAACGCCGCCGCCAATCGGAACGTTGCGCTCGCCGCTGCCACCCGGTGGCCAAAAGCCATACCGCAGCTTTTTTTAAGCTCTCTCTCCTGCCGGGTGCCGCGCGCGCCAGCAGCCAATCAGAAAATTCCCGCCGTTTTCGCCGCCATTTTGAACGGCATTTTCTCTTCTCGGCACGGGGGAGAGGAGACTTTCCCAGCCCGATCTGAACCGCAGCTGGACGCCTGAGAGGTACGGGCGTGTTGCTCCACCAACCGTCCCTCCGCTCGGGCTGGTGTGTGCTGATGGGCTCTGGCTGGTGGGATGCACCTGGCCGTGCTGCTGCCTGCTAGCATGCTCACACCTCCTCTCTTTCCAGAGCGGCAGCCGAAAGCTGATTCTTTCACCTAATTCAGGGACAGAAAAGCTCCTGTCCATTAGCCTGCTCCAAGCCAGGAGCTCTGTTCCACAGAACCAGTTTTTCTACTTTTCTGAGGTCTTTTGTTTGGTTTTTTTTTTTTTTTAAGCTTATTATCTAGTCAGTTAACATCTCGGCAGCAGCTTTTGTTGAGGTTTCCCCCTGAACTGAAGAGGGTCTTCCATAGAGTATTTTGAAGGGACTTAATGTCTCCTCAGTCCTCAGTTTGGTTCTTGTTCGCAACAAGGCTAGAGGTCGTAACAGAGGCCAGGCTAGTCCGGTTTCTCGGCACAATTTTTCAATCTGTCATTTAAGGAAGTGGTTCGTCTTCTTTACCTGGCCCGTTGCTTGGGGTCTTTAGGGAGTGTGCAACTGCCAGTCTATCCCCAGAACCCGACTAATTTGTTGCGTAATTTTGGTCACAAATTGAGGGTCTCTGTCTGAGGATATTACTGCTGGGATCCCAAATCTCGGTATTACTTCATGTAGTAAAGCCTTAGTTACCTCTTTAGCCTTGTTTGTTTGGCAAGGGAATGCTTCTGGCCGTCCTGAAAAGGTATCAGTTAGTACAAGTAGATATTGGAACCCCCTTTTTCTTTCAAGTTCTGAAAAGTCAATTTGCCACCACTGTCCAGGGGAAGTACCCTTCCCAAATCTCACATTGTTGTGTTTCTTGTTTGATGGTTGTGTACAAGTTATAGGCGACAATGCGTTTGCTCAGATACTTACGTAGGGCTTTGACTCCTCAGTGAGACTTTCTATGTTCAACCAGGATTATAACCCAAAAGTAACGTGCTCGGCACCGCTACTGTCACCTGTGGTGGTGTAGCCCAACCGTTGTTCTCTGGTTTTCCCCCTAAATCCTGAATCGATTTCTGGTCGTCTTTTGAATGGTTAGGAATTTGGTTGATTGGGATTTTTCCATCCGGAATCAGAGAGGGTATCTCTGCTGTACCTTTTTCAGCTGCTGTCTTTGCTTCCTGATCTGCCGCCGAATTGGCTACCTCTTGTGCAGCTGTTCCGTTTTGGTGAGCTTTGCAATGCATAATCGCTACTTGCTTTGGTAACTTTAGCCATGCTAAAATATGCACGGTACCGGTACAGCAATTCTGCAAGCAATTATATACCACACACGTTGCCCCCGCTGTCCCAGCGAGGAGCGCCCAAGTTACCGTACCAGCGAACTCGCTAATTCCCCAGGGGCGAGCAGTATCGCTCCCTCACCCGGGCGCAAGGGGTACTTATACCCCCCTTTACAACTTACAGGGTCTTGGTGATCTCCGCTACTCCCCGTCACAGCGTGAGGTGTCCCATACGCGGCTTATGGACTCATCCCCTCTACCCCTGCAGGCTTCCCAGTTTACGTTCCCGGCCCGCTCGGTCTCTTCCCCTGCAGCGATGGGATGGGGATGGGAGACTCTCTGGAGAAGCAGTCTGGTGGCGCACCCAGAATGTCCCACGCCCCGCCCGGTCCAGCAGCCGGGCCGAGAGGGTCTCCTGCCTGGCTCGCCAATTGACGTGCGGAACAAAGTCTACCACACGGTGAAGGGTTATGAACCAGGTATGTATTGCGCCGGTGGGTGCGAGGGAGATAATTCTGCCCAGCTCGTGCACCTTATTGTATAACAAAGGGCTACGTACAGGGTACAGGTAGGGGTACGCAGAAGTGCCTATTACATATTTATGACCTATCCCCGCTTCGTATTGTGGTGTAAGGCTCCTTCCGGTTTGTACTGGTGCAGCGTCTCCGGTAGATTTCCATGCCACGGAGCAGAACGCAAGCAATTCTGTTTTCCACATTCCGAGTCCTTCTTATCTGCAGCTGTCTGCCCTCCAGCTTCTTTGTTTTCAGCATTCGGGGTCTTCAAGGCCTCTACTGGTTCGAATTCCAGTGAG
The DNA here is from genome assembly GCF_028858725.1 of Colius striatus. Taxonomy (NCBI): domain Eukaryota; kingdom Metazoa; phylum Chordata; class Aves; order Coliiformes; family Coliidae; genus Colius; species Colius striatus. The sequence continues at coordinate 122,436,702 of NC_084760.1, forward strand.
CTGAAGTTTCTTATCATGGTGCTATTTTACAGTGAATCGTGTCTTTCTCAATTTCTGATTTTCCCTTTGTTCTGAGTAATAATACTGAATCCTGCAGCAGCGCTCGGAGGTCCTGACTCTGGCCAAGTCTTTGTTACGCTTGACTGTTTTTAACTGATTCCTGCCAGAAAGATGTTGGGAGCTGTGGGTACACGAGGCTGCGCAGGGCGGGAGCAGGGAGTGCTGCCTGGGGCAGGTGGGGGCAAGGAATGGCCAGGGGCTTGTGGCAGGGATGTGCCCTCCAGCTGTGGGGGCTGTAGGGTGCCCACGGAGGGATTTGGGGGAGAAAACGAGGGTCAGAGGAGCCCTTCTCGCTCTCTGCGACTACCTGAAAGGAAGCTGTAGCGAGGTGGGAGTGGGTCTGTCCTCCCCAGTAGCAAGCAATAGAACGAGAGGAGACGGCCGCAAGTTGCACCGGGGGAGGTTCAAGCTGGATCTGAGGAGGAATTTCTTTGCTGACAGGGTTGTCAGGCGTTGGAGCGGCTGCCCAGGGAGGTGCAGGAGTGACCGTCCCTGGAGGGATTTCAGAGCCGGGTGGATGTTGCACTACGGGAAGTGGGCTGGTGGGCGATAGGGCTGGGACAAAGGCTGCGCTCGACGAGCTTCAAGCTCTCTTCCAGCTGAAACCGTTCTGTGACTCCGTGCTGCTGGGTGTGGGGTGGGCAGAGGGGGGCTGGGCTGGGCTGTCCACTGGGACCCCCACCAATGGCTGGAGCGGTAGGACGTAGCCCAGGCTGTGGCTCTGACCGGGGTGGTTTGTCCTTCTGCTCCCCAGGGGAGGCCTGGCGCCTGGAGGATGACTGCACACATCCCCCCTGCGACCCCCAGCTCGGCACGGCCGTGCAGGACGCTCCCTTCAGCTGCTTCCGCACCTGCTCCTTCTACACGAGGAAGAGCCCGTCTGTGGATAAGCAACCGCATGGGTGCCCTCAGCTACGCCCCGCACCCCGCTGAGAGCGAGGCCGAGCGCGTCAAAGCCAAGCTCGGGCGGCAGTTTGTGAGTATGAGGCTGTGCAGCCCCACTGCCTTCACACACACACACACAAACACGCAGCTTCCTAACAGCACCCACAGGGCACAGCTCTCTTGATGTGCAACGTAACCTAAACAGCAGAAAAAGAGGCTTTTCCAGCTTGGTGGAGGAGCTGGAGGCAGCAGGTTGAGTTTGGTTGTGCTGCAGCAGAGTCCTGCCTGGCCTGGGGAGTGCCTGGCTGCCCACATCCCACCGGGCTGTGCTGGCGCTGACTGGCTCTTACCCAGCTGAGTGATGCCTGGGATCAGTGCCTTGCCTCCGAGTACTGCTCTCTAAGGTAGCAACCAAGTAGGAACTGAGTTTTCCTGTCCTTGTCCCCACGTATATGAGCAACTGAGTCTTTTCAAGGGTTCAAGCAGATTGGCTCAGTGAGGGGCAGGGGTGAGCAATGAGACCTTGGGGCAGCTCAGCCCTTTTTTGTCCCTTCAGGGCGTCTCGGTTGCAGGATGGGAGGGCCACGTCAGGCGTGTGCCACAGCTACAGGATACTGATCAATGTTCAGTGGGCTTTGCTTCTCCTCTTTCCCAGAGGCACCTGATCCGGGGATACACGTGGCTTTCCTCCTGCTGCGTGACTGGCCTCGGCCTTGTAATGAGGGCTCCGGTGTCCCGCTGCTGAAAAGAGCTCGGTGTTGGTTAAAAATGGTAACTAGACTACTCCTCTGACTTTAATGGTGGTATATATCTGAAAGTTACAGAATTTGGTTGATAATTCGAGTGCTTTATTGAATGTACTTTGTGTACACAGTATAAAAATACATATTTCTCGTCTAAGAATTGGAATATTCTTCTGAATGTATGAAAGGTAACTTTGTGAAACGGAAAGGATTTGACTGATAATTCGAGGACATGTTTGAATTTACTGTGTGTACACAATACAACATACAGAATTTGTGCCTGACAACTAGACTACTCCTTTGAATTTAATGCAGGTATATATCTGAAAGTTATAGAATTTTCTGATACTTGGAGAGCTTGGTGGAATATAATTTGTGCACACAGTATAAACATACGGAATTCTCGTCCAAGGCTTGGAGTATTCTTCTGAATTTATGACAGGTAGCTTTCTTAAAGTGATAGGATTTGACTGATAATTGGAAGACTTGATTGATTTTACAGTGTACACAAATTTACACATACAGAATTTGTGCTTGATAACTAGACTACTCTTCTGAATTTAATGCTTGTATACATCTTAAATTTGCAGAATTTGGCTGATAATGCGAGGTCTTGGTGGAAAATAGTCTGTGTACACAGTATAAAAGATACAGAATTGTTTTCAGAGAATTGGAGTATTCTTCTGAATTTATGACAGGTAGCTTTCTGAAACTGAAAGGATTTGACTGATAATTGGAAGCTTTGATTCATTTTATAGTGTGCTGAGATTTACACATAAAGAATTTTTGCCTGATAACTAGACTACTCTTCTGAATTTAATGCTTGTATACATCTTAAATTTGCAGAATTTGGCTGATAATTCGAGGTCTTGGTGGAAAATAGTCTGTGTACACAGTAGAAATAGATAGAATTCTTTCTAGAGAATTGGAGTATTCTTCTGAATTTATGACAGGTAGGTTTCTGAAAGTGAAATGATTTGACTGATAATTGGAAACCTTGATTGATTTTACAGTTTGCACAGATTTAGACATACAGAATTTGTGCCTGATAACTAGACTACTCACGTGAATTTTTTGCTGGTATATATCTGAAAGTAAAAGAATTTGGCTTGTAATTGGAGGGCTTGGTGGAATGTACTTTGTGCACAGAGTAGAAAGATACAGAATTATCACTTGAGAATTGGAGTATTCTTCTGAATTTATTACAGGTAGCGTTATGAAACGGAAAGGATGTGACTGATAATTGGAAGACTTGATTGATTTTACAGTGTGCAGAGATTTAGACATACAGAATTTGTGCCTGATAAGTAGACTACTCCTCTGAATTTAATGCTTGTATGTATCTGAAAGTTACAGAATTTTGGCTGGTAATTGGATGGCCTGGTGGAATGTACGAATTACAGTATTCTTTTGAATTTATGACAGGTAGCTTTCTGAATCTGAAAGGATTTGACCGATAATTGGAGGACATGGTTGAATTTACTGTGTGTACACAATACAACATACAGAATTTGTGCCTGACAACTAGAGTACTCCTCTGAATTTAATGCTGGTATATATCTGAACGTTGCAGAATTTGGCTGATAATTTGAGTACTTTGTGGAATGTACCTTGTGCACACAGTATAAAGATACAGAATTTATTCCAGAGAGTTACAGTATTCTTCTGAATTTATTACAGGTGGCTTTCTGAAACTGAAAGGATTTGACTGATAATTGGAAGACTTGATTGATTTTACCGTGTGCACAGATTTATATATACAGAATTTGTGCCTGATAAGTAGACTACTCCTCTGAATTTAATGCTGGTATATATCTGAAAGTTAAAGAATTTTTTGATTATTGGAGGTCTTGGTGGAATGTACTTTGTGCACACAGTATAAATATACAGAATTCTTTCCAGAGAATTGGAGTATTCTTCTGAATTTATGACAGGTAGGTTTCTGAAACTGAAAGGATTGACTGATAATTGGAAGACTTGATTGGTTTTACAGTGTGCATATATTTACACATACAGAATTTGTTCATGATAACTAGACTACTCCTCTGAATATAATGCGGGTATATATCTGAATGTTACAGAATTTGACTGATAATTGGAGGGCTTGGTGGAATATATTTTATGCACACAGCACTCGGCGCTGCCACCCAGTGGCGGAAAACGAGATCGGAGCCCGGGACGCTCGGCGCTGCCACCCAGTGGCGGAAAACGAGATCGCAGCCCGGGAGCCGCGCGGCGCTGCCACCTAGTGGCGAGAAACGAGATGGCAGGCTTTAATCTGCGTTTCATCTGTTTGTTGTGCCTTTCTCTTCTACCTTTTCCCTACCGATTTTCTACCGGTTTTCTGCCTTTCTTCTGTATTTCTCCTGCCTTACTTCTTGCTTCCTGCCACGTTTTAGTGCCGTTGCTCAGCCTTTGAACTGCCGTTTTTCCTGTCGTTTCAAAATTCGTTTCCAACGTTTTCTGTCTCTCTTCTGATATTTTTTTCCGCCGTTCTCCTGCCTCTCTTCTGTCCTCCCTCTGCCTTCTCTCAGCCTTTTCTCTGTGCGTTTTCTGCTTTTTTCCCCGCGGTTTTCTATATTTTCCTGCCACTTTTCTGCCTTTCTTCGCCAATTTCTTCTCCCTGATCGCTCCCTCGCTTCCGCCTTTAATCTCCCTTGCTTCTGGGTTTTTTTTCTGCTTTTTTACTGCCGCTTCTTTGGGTTTTTTCTGCTTTTTTTCGAATTTTTTCGGCTTTTTTACCTGCCGGCCAATCGGAATCGCGCGTCGCCCGTTCCCGGTTCACGTGTCCGCCCGCGGCCAATCGGAAAGCGGCGTCGCTTCGTCCGCCATCTTGAATTTCTCGGCCAGTGGGACTCGCGCGTCGGCGTCGCTTAGCAACGCCCGAGCCAATCGGAACGCCGCGTCTTCTCGCGGCCATCTTGAATTTTTTCGGCCAATCGGAATCTCCCGCCGGCGTCGCTTAGCAACGCCCGAGCCAATCGGAAGGCCGCGTCCTCTCGCGGCCATCTTGGATTTTTCGGCCAATCGGAATCGCGCGTCGCCCGTTCCTGCTTCACGTGCCCGCCCGCGGCCAATCGGAAAGCGCCGTCGTTTCGCCGCCATTTTGAATTTCGCGGCCAATCGGAATCGCGCGTCGCCGTTGCCCGGCAACGCCGCCGCCAATCGGAACGTTGCGCTCGCCGCTGCCACCCGGTGGCCAAAAGCCATACCGCAGCTTTTTTTAAGCTCTCTCTCCTGCCGGGTGCCGCGCGCGCCAGCAGCCAATCAGAAAATTCCCGCCGTTTTCGCCGCCATTTTGAACGGCATTTTCTCTTCTCGGCACGGGGGAGAGGAGACTTTCCCAGCCCGATCTGAACCGCAGCTGGACGCCTGAGAGGTACGGGCGTGTTGCTCCACCGACCGTCCCTCCGCTCGGGCTGGTGTGTGCTGATGGGCTCTGGCTGGTGGGATGCACCTGGCCGTGCTGCTGCCTGCTAGCATGCTCACACCTCCTCTCTTTCCAGAGCGGCAGCCGAAAGCTGATTCTTTCACCTAATTCAGGGACAGAAAAGCTCCTGTCCATTAGCCTGCTCCAAGCCAGGAGCTCTGTTCCACAGAACCAGTTTTTCTACTTTTCTGAGGTCTTTTGTTTGGTTTTTTTTTTTTTTTAAGCTTATTATCTAGTCAGTTAACATCTCGGCAGCAGCTTTTGTTGAGGTTTCCCCCTGAACTGAAGAGGGTCTTCCATAGAGTATTTTGAAGGGACTTAATGTCTCCTCAGTCCTCAGTTTGGTTCTTGTTCGCAACAAGGCTAGAGGTCGTAACAGAGGCCAGGCTAGTCCGGTTTCTCGGCACAATTTTTCAATCTGTCATTTAAGGAAGTGGTTCGTCTTCTTTACCTGGCCCGTTGCTTGGGGTCTTTAGGGAGTGTGCAACTGCCAGTCTATCCCCAGAACCCGACTAATTTGTTGCGTAATTTTGGTCACAAATTGAGGGTCTCTGTCTGAGGATATTACTGCTGGGATCCCAAATCTCGGTATTACTTCATGTAGTAAAGCCTTAGTTACCTCTTTAGCCTTGTTTGTTTGGCAAGGGAATGCTTCTGGCCGTCCTGAAAAGGTATCAGTTAGTACAAGTAGATATTGGAACCCCCTTTTTCTTTCAAGTTCTGAAAAGTCAATTTGCCACCACTGTCCAGGGGAAGTACCCTTCCCAAATCTCACATTGTTGTGTTTCTTGTTTGATGGTTGTGTACAAGTTATAGGCGACAATGCGTTTGCTCAGATACTTACGTAGGGCTTTGACTCCTCAGTGAGACTTTCTATGTTCAACCAGGATTATAACCCAAAAGTAACGTGCTCGGCACCGCTACTGTCACCTGTGGTGGTGTAGCCCAACCGTTGTTCTCTGGTTTTCCCCCTAAATCCTGAATCGATTTCTGGTCGTCTTTTGAATGGTTAGGAATTTGGTTGATTGGGATTTTTCCATCCGGAATCAGAGAGGGTATCTCTGCTGTACCTTTTTCAGCTGCTGTCTTTGCTTCCTGATCTGCCGCCGAATTGGCTACCTCTTGTGCAGCTGTTCCGTTTTGGTGAGCTTTGCAATGCATAATCGCTACTTGCTTTGGTAACTTTAGCCATGCTAAAATATGCACGGTACCGGTACAGCAATTCTGCAAGCAATTATATACCACACACGTTGCCCCCGCTGTCCCAGCGAGGAGCGCCCAAGTTACCGTACCAGCGAACTCGCTAATTCCCCAGGGGCGAGCAGTATCGCTCCCTCACCCGGGCGCAAGGGGTACTTATACCCCCCTTTACAACTTACAGGGTCTTGGTGATCTCCGCTACTCCCCGTCACAGCGTGAGGTGTCCCATACGCGGCTTATGGACTCATCCCCTCTACCCCTGCAGGCTTCCCAGTTTACGTTCCCGGCCCGCTCGGTCTCTTCCCCTGCAGCGATGGGATGGGGATGGGAGACTCTCTGGAGAAGCAGTCTGGTGGCGCACCCAGAATGTCCCACGCCCCGCCCGGTCCAGCAGCCGGGCCGAGAGGGTCTCCTGCCTGGCTCGCCAATTGACGTGCGGAACAAAGTCTACCACACGGTGAAGGGTTATGAACCAGGTATGTATTGCGCCGGTGGGTGCGAGGGAGATAATTCTGCCCAGCTCGTGCACCTTATTGTATAACAAAGGGCTACGTACAGGGTACAGGTAGGGGTACGCAGAAGTGCCTATTACATATTTATGACCTATCCCCGCTTCGTATTGTGGTGTAAGGCTCCTTCCGGTTTGTACTGGTGCAGCGTCTCCGGTAGATTTCCATGCCACGGAGCAGAACGCAAGCAATTCTGTTTTCCACATTCCGAGTCCTTCTTATCTGCAGCTGTCTGCCCTCCAGCTTCTTTGTTTTCAGCATTCGGGGTCTTCAAGGCCTCTACTGGTTCGAATTCCAGTGAGCTGAGGTTTCTTATCATGGTGTTATTTTACAGTGAATCGTGTCTTTCTCAATTTCTGATTTTCCCTTTGTTCTGAGTAATAATACTGAATCCTGCAGCAGCGCTCGGAGGTCCTGACTCTGGCCAAGTCTTTGTTACGCTTGACTGTTTTTAACTGATTCCTGCCAGAAAGATGTTGGGAGCTGTGGGTACACGAGGCTGCGCAGGGCGGGAGCAGGGAGTGCTGCCTGGGGCAGGTGGGGGCAAGGAATGGCCAGGGGCTTGTGGCAGGGATGTGCCCTCCAGCTGTGGGGGCTGTAGGGTGCCCACGGAGGGATTTGGGGGAGAAAACGAGGGTCAGAGGAGCCCTTCTCGCTCTCTGCGACTACCTGAAAGGAAGCTGTAGCGAGGTGGGAGTGGGTCTGTCCTCCCCAGTAGCAAGCAATAGAACGAGAGGAGACGGCCGCAAGTTGCACCGGGGGAGGTTCAAGCTGGATCTGAGGAGGAATTTCTTTGCTGACAGGGTTGTCAGGCGTTGGAGCGGCTGCCCAGGGAGGTGCAGGAGTGACCGTCCCTGGAGGGATTTCAGAGCCGGGTGGATGTTGCACTACGGGAAGTGGGCTGGTGGGCGATAGGGCTGGGACAAAGGCTGCGCTCGACGAGCTTCAAGCTCTCTTCCAGCTGAAACCGTTCTGTGACTCCGTGCTGCTGGGTGTGGGGTGGGCAGAGGGGGGCTGGGCTGGGCTGTCCACTGGGACCCCCACCAATGGCTGGAGCGGTAGGACGTAGCCCAGGCTGTGGCTCTGACCGGGGTGGTTTGTCCTTCTGCTCCCCAGGGGAGGCCTGGCGCCTGGAGGATGACTGCACACATCCCCCCTGCGACCCCCAGCTCGGCACGGCCGTGCAGGACGCTCCCTTCAGCTGCTTCCGCACCTGCTCCTTCTACACGAGGAAGAGCCCGTCTGTGGATAAGCAACCGCATGGGTGCCCTCAGCTACGCCCCGCACCCCGCTGAGAGCGAGGCCGAGCGCGTCAAAGCCAAGCTCGGGCGGCAGTTTGTGAGTATGAGGCTGTGCAGCCCCACTGCCTTCACACACACACACACAAACACGCAGCTTCCTAACAGCACCCACAGGGCACAGCTCTCTTGATGTGCAACGTAACCTAAACAGCAGAAAAAGAGGCTTTTCCAGCTTGGTGGAGGAGCTGGAGGCAGCAGGTTGAGTTTGGTTGTGCTGCGGCAGAGTCCTGCCTGGCCTGGGGAGTGCCTGGCTGCCCACATCCCACCGGGCTGTGCTGGCGCTGACTGGCTCTTACCCAGCTGAGTGATGCCTGGGATCAGTGCCTTGCCTCCGAGTACTGCTCTCTAAGGTAGCAACCAAGTAGGAACTGAGTTTTCCTGTCCTTGTCCCCACGTATATGAGCAACTGAGTCTTTTCAAGGGTTCAAGCAGATTGGCTCAGTGAGGGGCAGGGGTGAGCAATGAGACCTTGGGGCAGCTCAGCCCTTTTTTGTCCCTTCAGGGCGTCTCGGTTGCAGGATGGGAGGGCCACGTCAGGCGTGTGCCACAGCTACAGGATACTGATCAATGTTCAGTGGGCTTTGCTTCTCCTCTTTCCCAGAGGCACCTGATCCGGGGATACACGTGGCTTTCCTCCTGCTGCGTGACTGGCCTCGGCCTTGTAATGAGGGCTCCGGTGTCCCGCTGCTGAAAAGAGCTCGGTGTTGGTTAAAAATGGTAACTAGACTACTCCTCTGACTTTAATGGTGGTATATATCTGAAAGTTACAGAATTTGGTTGATAATTCGAGTGCTTTATTGAATGTACTTTGTGTACACAGTATAAAAATACATATTTCTCGTCTAAGAATTGGAATATTCTTCTGAATGTATGAAAGGTAACTTTGTGAAACGGAAAGGATTTGACTGATAATTCGAGGACATGTTTGAATTTACTGTGTGTACACAATACAACATACAGAATTTGTGCCTGACAACTAGACTACTCCTTTGAATTTAATGCAGGTATATATCTGAAAGTTATAGAATTTTCTGATACTTGGAGAGCTTGGTGGAATATAATTTGTGCACACAGTATAAACATACGGAATTCTCGTCCAAGGCTTGGAGTATTCTTCTGAATTTATGACAGGTAGCTTTCTTAAAGTGATAGGATTTGACTGATAATTGGAAGACTTGATTGATTTTACAGTGTACACAAATTTACACATACAGAATTTGTGCTTGATAACTAGACTACTCTTCTGAATTTAATGCTTGTATACATCTTAAATTTGCAGAATTTGGCTGATAATGCGAGGTCTTGGTGGAAAATAGTCTGTGTACACAGTATAAAAGATACAGAATTGTTTTCAGAGAATTGGAGTATTCTTCTGAATTTATGACAGGTAGCTTTCTGAAACTGAAAGGATTTGACTGATAATTGGAAGCTTTGATTCATTTTATAGTGTGCTGAGATTTACACATAAAGAATTTTTGCCTGATAACTAGACTACTCTTCTGAATTTAATGCTTGTATACATCTTAAATTTGCAGAATTTGGCTGATAATTCGAGGTCTTGGTGGAAAATAGTCTGTGTACACAGTAGAAATAGATAGAATTCTTTCTAGAGAATTGGAGTATTCTTCTGAATTTATGACAGGTAGGTTTCTGAAAGTGAAATGATTTGACTGATAATTGGAAACCTTGATTGATTTTACAGTTTGCACAGATTTAGACATACAGAATTTGTGCCTGATAACTAGACTACTCACGTGAATTTTTTGCTGGTATATATCTGAAAGTAAAAGAATTTGGCTTGTAATTGGAGGGCTTGGTGGAATGTACTTTGTGCACAGAGTAGAAAGATACAGAATTATCACTTGAGAATTGGAGTATTCTTCTGAATTTATTACAGGTAGCGTTATGAAACGGAAAGGATGTGACTGATAATTGGAAGACTTGATTGATTTTACAGTGTGCAGAGATTTAGACATACAGAATTTGTGCCTGATAAGTAGACTACTCCTCTGAATTTAATGCTTGTATGTATCTGAAAGTTACAGAATTTTGGCTGGTAATTGGATGGCCTGGTGGAATGTACGAATTACAGTATTCTTTTGAATTTATGACAGGTAGCTTTCTGAATCTGAAAGGATTTGACCGATAATTGGAGGACATGGTTGAATTTACTGTGTGTACACAATACAACATACAGAATTTGTGCCTGACAACTAGAGTACTCCTCTGAATTTAATGCTGGTATATATCTGAACGTTGCAGAATTTGGCTGATAATTTGAGTACTTTGTGGAATGTACCTTGTGCACACAGTATAAAGATACAGAATTTATTCCAGAGAGTTACAGTATTCTTCTGAATTTATTACAGGTGGCTTTCTGAAACTGAAAGGATTTGACTGATAATTGGAAGACTTGATTGATTTTACCGTGTGCACAGATTTATATATACAGAATTTGTGCCTGATAAGTAGACTACTCCTCTGAATTTAATGCTGGTATATATCTGAAAGTTAAAGAATTTTTTGATTATTGGAGGTCTTGGTGGAATGTACTTTGTGCACACAGTATAAATATACAGAATTCTTTCCAGAGAATTGGAGTATTCTTCTGAATTTATGACAGGTAGGTTTCTGAAACTGAAAGGATTGACTGATAATTGGAAGACTTGATTGGTTTTACAGTGTGCATATATTTACACATACAGAATTTGTTCATGATAACTAGACTACTCCTCTGAATATAATGCGGGTATATATCTGAATGTTACAGAATTTGACTGATAATTGGAGGGCTTGGTGGAATATATTTTATGCACACAGCACTCGGCGCTGCCACCCAGTGGCGGAAAACGAGATCGGAGCCCGGGACGCTCGGCGCTGCCACCCAGTGGCGGAAAACGAGATCGCAGCCCGGGAGCCGCGCGGCGCTGCCACCTAGTGGCGAGAAACGAGATGGCAGGCTTTAATCTGCGTTTCATCTGTTTGTTGTGCCTTTCTCTTCTACCTTTTCCCTACCGATTTTCTACCGGTTTTCTGCCTTTCTTCTGTATTTCTCCTGCCTTACTTCTTGCTTCCTGCCACGTTTTAGTGCCGTTGCTCAGCCTTTGAACTGCCGTTTTTCCTGTCGTTTCAAAATTCGTTTCCAACGTTTTCTGTCTCTCTTCTGATATTTTTTTCCGCCGTTCTCCTGCCTCTCTTCTGTCCTCCCTCTGCCTTCTCTCAGCCTTTTCTCTGTGCGTTTTCTGCTTTTTTCCCCGCGGTTTTCTATATTTTCCTGCCACTTTTCTGCCTTTCTTCGCCAATTTCTTCTCCCTGATCGCTCCCTCGCTTCCGCCTTTAATCTCCCTTGCTTCTGGGTTTTTTTTCTGCTTTTTTACTGCCGCTTCTTTGGGTTTTTTCTGCTTTTTTTCGAATTTTTTCGGCTTTTTTACCTGCCGGCCAATCGGAATCGCGCGTCGCCCGTTCCCGGTTCACGTGTCCGCCCGCGGCCAATCGGAAAGCGGCGTCGCTTCGTCCGCCATCTTGAATTTCTCGGCCAGTGGGACTCGCGCGTCGGCGTCGCTTAGCAACGCCCGAGCCAATCGGAACGCCGCGTCTTCTCGCGGCCATCTTGAATTTTTTCGGCCAATCGGAATCTCCCGCCGGCGTCGCTTAGCAACGCCCGAGCCAATCGGAAGGCCGCGTCCTCTCGCGGCCATCTTGGATTTTTCGGCCAATCGGAATCGCGCGTCGCCCGTTCCTGCTTCACGTGCCCGCCCGCGGCCAATCGGAAAGCGCCGTCGTTTCGCCGCCATTTTGAATTTCGCGGCCAATCGGAATCGCGCGTCGCCGTTGCCCGGCAACGCCGCCGCCAATCGGAACGTTGCGCTCGCCGCTGCCACCCGGTGGCCAAAAGCCATACCGCAGCTTTTTTTAAGCTCTCTCTCCTGCCGGGTGCCGCGCGCGCCAGCAGCCAATCAGGAAATTCCCGCCGTTTTCGCCGCCATTTTGAACGGCATTTTCTCTTCTCGGCACGGGGGAGAGGAGACTTTCCCAGCCCGATCTGAACCGCAGCTGGACGCCTGAGAGGTACGGGCGTGTTGCTCCACCGACCGTCCCTCCGCTCGGGCTGGTGTGTGCTGATGGGCTCTGGCTGGTGGGATGCACCTGGCCGTGCTGCTGCCTGCTAGCATGCTCACACCTCCTCTCTTTCCAGAGCGGCAGCCGAAAGCTGATTCTTTCACCTAATTCAGGGACAGAAAAGCTCCTGTCCATTAGCCTGCTCCAAGCCAGGAGCTCTGTTCCACAGAACCAGTTTTTCTACTTTTCTGAGGTCTTTTGTTTGGTTTTTTTTTTTTTTTAAGCTTATTATCTAGTCAGTTAACATCTCGGCAGCAGCTTTTGTTGAGGTTTCCCCCTGAACTGAAGAGGGTCTTCCATAGAGTATTTTGAAGGGACTTAATGTCTCCTCAGTCCTCAGTTTGGTTCTTGTTCGCAACAAGGCTAGAGGTCGTAACAGAGGCCAGGCTAGTCCGGTTTCTCGGCACAATTTTTCAATCTGTCATTTAAGGAAGTGGTTCGTCTTCTTTACCTGGCCCGTTGCTTGGGGTCTTTAGGGAGTGTGCAACTGCCAGTCTATCCCCAGAACCCGACTAATTTGTTGCGTAATTTTGGTCACAAATTGAGGGTCTCTGTCTGAGGATATTACTGCTGGGATCCCAAATCTCGGTATTACTTCATGTAGTAAAGCCTTAGTTACCTCTTTAGCCTTGTTTGTTTGGCAAGGGAATGCTTCTGGCCGTCCTGAAAAGGTATCAGTTAGTACAAGTAGATATTGGAACCCCCTTTTTCTTTCAAGTTCTGAAAAGTCAATTTGCCACCACTGTCCAGGGGAAGTACCCTTCCCAAATCTCACATTGTTGTGTTTCTTGTTTGATGGTTGTGTACAAGTTATAGGCGACAATGCGTTTGCTCAGATACTTACGTAGGGCTTTGACTCCTCAGTGAGACTTTCTATGTTCAACCAGGATTATAACCCAAAAGTAACGTGCTCGGCACCGCTACTGTCACCTGTGGTGGTGTAGCCCAACCGTTGTTCTCTGGTTTTCCCCCTAAATCCTGAATCGATTTCTGGTCGTCTTTTGAATGGTTAGGAATTTGGTTGATTGGGATTTTTCCATCCGGAATCAGAGAGGGTATCTCTGCTGTACCTTTTTCAGCTGCTGTCTTTGCTTCCTGATCTGCCGCCGAATTGGCTACCTCTTGTGCAGCTGTTCCGTTTTGGTGAGCTTTGCAATGCATAATCGCTACTTGCTTTGGTAACTTTAGCCATGCTAAAATATGCACGGTACCGGTACAGCAATTCTGCAAGCAATTATATACCACACACGTTGCCCCCGCTGTCCCAGCGAGGAGCGCCCAAGTTACCGTACCAGCGAACTCGCTAATTCCCCAGGGGCGAGCAGTATCGCTCCCTCACCCGGGCGCAAGGGGTACTTATACCCCCCTTTACAACTTACAGGGTCTTGGTGATCTCCGCTACTCCCCGTCACAGCGTGAGGTGTCCCATACGCGGCTTATGGACTCATCCCCTCTACCCCTGCAGGCTTCCCAGTTTACGTTCCCGGCCCGCTCGGTCTCTTCCCCTGCAGCGATGGGATGGGGATGGGAGACTCTCTGGAGAAGCAGTCTGGTGGCGCACCCAGAATGTCCCACGCCCCGCCCGGTCCAGCAGCCGGGCCGAGAGGGTCTCCTGCCTGGCTCGCCAATTGACGTGCGGAACAAAGTCTACCACACGGTGAAGGGTTATGAACCAGGTATGTATTGCGCCGGTGGGTGCGAGGGAGATAATTCTGCCCAGCTCGTGCACCTTATTGTATAACAAAGGGCTACGTACAGGGTACAGGTAGGGGTACGCAGAAGTGCCTATTACATATTTATGACCTATCCCCGCTTCGTATTGTGGTGTAAGGCTCCTTCCGGTTTGTACTGGTGCAGCGTCTCCGGTAGATTTCCATGCCACGGAGCAGAACGCAAGCAATTCTGTTTTCCACATTCCGAGTCCTTCTTATCTGCAGCTGTCTGCCCTCCAGCTTCTTTGTTTTCAGCATTCGGGGTCTTCAAGGCCTCTACTGGTTCGAATTCCAGTGAGCTGAGGTTTCTTATCATGGTGTTATTTTACAGTGAATCGTGTCTTTCTCAATTTCTGATTTTCCCTTTGTTCTGAGTAATAATACTGAATCCTGCAGCAGCGCTCGGAGGTCCTGACTCTGGCCAAGTCTTTGTTACGCTTGACTGTTTTTAACTGATTCCTGCCAGAAAGATGTTGGGAGCTGTGGGTACACGAGGCTGCGCAGGGCGGGAGCAGGGAGTGCTGCCTGGGGCAGGTGGGGGCAAGGAATGGCCAGGGGCTTGTGGCAGGGATGTGCCCTCCAGCTGTGGGGGCTGTAGGGTGCCCACGGAGGGATTTGGGGGAGAAAACGAGGGTCAGAGGAGCCCTTCTCGCTCTCTGCGACTACCTGAAAGGAAGCTGTAGCGAGGTGGGAGTGGGTCTGTCCTCCCCAGTAGCAAGCAATAGAACGAGAGGAGACGGCCGCAAGTTGCACCGGGGGAGGTTCAAGCTGGATCTGAGGAGGAATTTCTTTGCTGACAGGGTTGTCAGGCGTTGGAGCGGCTGCCCAGGGAGGTGCAGGAGTGACCGTCCCTGGAGGGATTTCAGAGCCGGGTGGATGTTGCACTACGGGAAGTGGGCTGGTGGGCGATAGGGCTGGGACAAAGGCTGCGCTCGACGAGCTTCAAGCTCTCTTCCAGCTGAAACCGTTCTGTGACTCCGTGCTGCTGGGTGTGGGGTGGGCAGAGGGGGGCTGGGCTGGGCTGTCCACTGGGACCCCCACCAATGGCTGGAGCGGTAGGACGTAGCCCAGGCTGTGGCTCTGACCGGGGTGGTTTGTCCTTCTGCTCCCCAGGGGAGGCCTGGCGCCTGGAGGATGACTGCACACATCCCCCCTGCGACCCCCAGCTCGGCACGGCCGTGCAGGACGCTCCCTTCAGCTGCTTCCGCACCTGCTCCTTCTACACGAGGAAGAGCCCGTCTGTGGATAAGCAACCGCATGGGTGCCCTCAGCTACGCCCCGCACCCCGCTGAGAGCGAGGCCGAGCGCGTCAAAGCCAAGCTCGGGCGGCAGTTTGTGAGTATGAGGCTGTGCAGCCCCACTGCCTTCACACACACACACACAAACACGCAGCTTCCTAACAGCACCCACAGGGCACAGCTCTCTTGATGTGCAACGTAACCTAAACAGCAGAAAAAGAGGCTTTTCCAGCTTGGTGGAGGAGCTGGAGGCAGCAGGTTGAGTTTGGTTGTGCTGCGGCAGAGTCCTGCCTGGCCTGGGGAGTGCCTGGCTGCCCACATCCCACCGGGCTGTGCTGGCGCTGACTGGCTCTTACCCAGCTGAGTGATGCCTGGGATCAGTGCCTTGCCTCCGAGTACTGCTCTCTAAGGTAGCAACCAAGTAGGAACTGAGTTTTCCTGTCCTTGTCCCCACGTATATGAGCAACTGAGTCTTTTCAAGGGTTCAAGCAGATTGGCTCAGTGAGGGGCAGGGGTGAGCAATGAGACCTTGGGGCAGCTCAGCCCTTTTTTGTCCCTTCAGGGCGTCTCGGTTGCAGGATGGGAGGGCCACGTCAGGCGTGTGCCACAGCTACAGGATACTGATCAATGTTCAGTGGGCTTTGCTTCTCCTCTTTCCCAGAGGCACCTGATCCGGGGATACACGTGGCTTTCCTCCTGCTGCGTGACTGGCCTCGGCCTTGTAATGAGGGCTCCGGTGTCCCGCTGCTGAAAAGAGCTCGGTGTTGGTTAAAAATGGTAACTAGACTACTCCTCTGACTTTAATGGTGGTATATATCTGAAAGTTACAGAATTTGGTTGATAATTCGAGTGCTTTATTGAATGTACTTTGTGTACACAGTATAAAAATACATATTTCTCGTCTAAGAATTGGAATATTCTTCTGAATGTATGAAAGGTAACTTTGTGAAACGGAAAGGATTTGACTGATAATTCGAGGACATGTTTGAATTTACTGTGTGTACACAATACAACATACAGAATTTGTGCCTGACAACTAGACTACTCCTTTGAATTTAATGCAGGTATATATCTGAAAGTTATAGAATTTTCTGATACTTGGAGAGCTTGGTGGAATATAATTTGTGCACACAGTATAAACATACGGAATTCTCGTCCAAGGCTTGGAGTATTCTTCTGAATTTATGACAGGTAGCTTTCTTAAAGTGATAGGATTTGACTGATAATTGGAAGACTTGATTGATTTTACAGTGTACACAAATTTACACATACAGAATTTGTGCTTGATAACTAGACTACTCTTCTGAATTTAATGCTTGTATACATCTTAAATTTGCAGAATTTGGCTGATAATGCGAGGTCTTGGTGGAAAATAGTCTGTGTACACAGTATAAAAGATACAGAATTGTTTTCAGAGAATTGGAGTATTCTTCTGAATTTATGACAGGTAGCTTTCTGAAACTGAAAGGATTTGACTGATAATTGGAAGCTTTGATTCATTTTATAGTGTGCTGAGATTTACACATAAAGAATTTTTGCCTGATAACTAGACTACTCTTCTGAATTTAATGCTTGTATACATCTTAAATTTGCAGAATTTGGCTGATAATTCGAGGTCTTGGTGGAAAATAGTCTGTGTACACAGTAGAAATAGATAGAATTCTTTCTAGAGAATTGGAGTATTCTTCTGAATTTATGACAGGTAGGTTTCTGAAAGTGAAATGATTTGACTGATAATTGGAAACCTTGATTGATTTTACAGTTTGCACAGATTTAGACATACAGAATTTGTGCCTGATAACTAGACTACTCACGTGAATTTTTTGCTGGTATATATCTGAAAGTAAAAGAATTTGGCTTGTAATTGGAGGGCTTGGTGGAATGTACTTTGTGCACAGAGTAGAAAGATACAGAATTATCACTTGAGAATTGGAGTATTCTTCTGAATTTATTACAGGTAGCGTTATGAAACGGAAAGGATGTGACTGATAATTGGAAGACTTGATTGATTTTACAGTGTGCAGAGATTTAGACATACAGAATTTGTGCCTGATAAGTAGACTACTCCTCTGAATTTAATGCTTGTATGTATCTGAAAGTTACAGAATTTTGGCTGGTAATTGGATGGCCTGGTGGAATGTACGAATTACAGTATTCTTTTGAATTTATGACAGGTAGCTTTCTGAATCTGAAAGGATTTGACCGATAATTGGAGGACATGGTTGAATTTACTGTGTGTACACAATACAACATACAGAATTTGTGCCTGACAACTAGAGTACTCCTCTGAATTTAATGCTGGTATATATCTGAACGTTGCAGAATTTGGCTGATAATTTGAGTACTTTGTGGAATGTACCTTGTGCACACAGTATAAAGATACAGAATTTATTCCAGAGAGTTACAGTATTCTTCTGAATTTATTACAGGTGGCTTTCTGAAACTGAAAGGATTTGACTGATAATTGGAAGACTTGATTGATTTTACCGTGTGCACAGATTTATATATACAGAATTTGTGCCTGATAAGTAGACTACTCCTCTGAATTTAATGCTGGTATATATCTGAAAGTTAAAGAATTTTTTGATTATTGGAGGTCTTGGTGGAATGTACTTTGTGCACACAGTATAAATATACAGAATTCTTTCCAGAGAATTGGAGTATTCTTCTGAATTTATGACAGGTAGGTTTCTGAAACTGAAAGGATTGACTGATAATTGGAAGACTTGATTGGTTTTACAGTGTGCATATATTTACACATACAGAATTTGTTCATGATAACTAGACTACTCCTCTGAATATAATGCGGGTATATATCTGAATGTTACAGAATTTGACTGATAATTGGAGGGCTTGGTGGAATATATTTTATGCACACAGCACTCGGCGCTGCCACCCAGTGGCGGAAAACGAGATCGGAGCCCGGGACGCTCGGCGCTGCCACCCAGTGGCGGAAAACGAGATCGCAGCCCGGGAGCCGCGCGGCGCTGCCACCTAGTGGCGAGAAACGAGATGGCAGGCTTTAATCTGCGTTTCATCTGTTTGTTGTGCCTTTCTCTTCTACCTTTTCCCTACCGATTTTCTACCGGTTTTCTGCCTTTCTTCTGTATTTCTCCTGCCTTACTTCTTGCTTCCTGCCACGTTTTAGTGCCGTTGCTCAGCCTTTGAACTGCCGTTTTTCCTGTCGTTTCAAAATTCGTTTCCAACGTTTTCTGTCTCTCTTCTGATATTTTTTTCCGCCGTTCTCCTGCCTCTCTTCTGTCCTCCCTCTGCCTTCTCTCAGCCTTTTCTCTGTGCGTTTTCTGCTTTTTTCCCCGCGGTTTTCTATATTTTCCTGCCACTTTTCTGCCTTTCTTCGCCAATTTCTTCTCCCTGATCGCTCCCTCGCTTCCGCCTTTAATCTCCCTTGCTTCTGGGTTTTTTTTCTGCTTTTTTACTGCCGCTTCTTTGGGTTTTTTCTGCTTTTTTTCGAATTTTTTCGGCTTTTTTACCTGCCGGCCAATCGGAATCGCGCGTCGCCCGTTCCCGGTTCACGTGTCCGCCCGCGGCCAATCGGAAAGCGGCGTCGCTTCGTCCGCCATCTTGAATTTCTCGGCCAGTGGGACTCGCGCGTCGGCGTCGCTTAGCAACGCCCGAGCCAATCGGAACGCCGCGTCTTCTCGCGGCCATCTTGAATTTTTTCGGCCAATCGGAATCTCCCGCCGGCGTCGCTTAGCAACGCCCGAGCCAATCGGAAGGCCGCGTCCTCTCGCGGCCATCTTGGATTTTTCGGCCAATCGGAATCGCGCGTCGCCCGTTCCTGCTTCACGTGCCCGCCCGCGGCCAATCGGAAAGCGCCGTCGTTTCGCCGCCATTTTGAATTTCGCGGCCAATCGGAATCGCGCGTCGCCGTTGCCCGGCAACGCCGCCGCCAATCGGAACGTTGCGCTCGCCGCTGCCACCCGGTGGCCAAAAGCCATACCGCAGCTTTTTTTAAGCTCTCTCTCCTGCCGGGTGCCGCGCGCGCCAGCAGCCAATCAGGAAATTCCCGCCGTTTTCGCCGCCATTTTGAACGGCATTTTCTCTTCTCGGCACGGGGGAGAGGAGACTTTCCCAGCCCGATCTGAACCGCAGCTGGACGCCTGAGAGGTACGGGCGTGTTGCTCCACCGACCGTCCCTCCGCTCGGGCTGGTGTGTGCTGATGGGCTCTGGCTGGTGGGATGCACCTGGCCGTGCTGCTGCCTGCTAGCATGCTCACACCTCCTCTCTTTCCAGAGCGGCAGCCGAAAGCTGATTCTTTCACCTAATTCAGGGACAGAAAAGCTCCTGTCCATTAGCCTGCTCCAAGCCAGGAGCTCTGTTCCACAGAACCAGTTTTTCTACTTTTCTGAGGTCTTTTGTTTGGTTTTTTTTTTTTTTTAAGCTTATTATCTAGTCAGTTAACATCTCGGCAGCAGCTTTTGTTGAGGTTTCCCCCTGAACTGAAGAGGGTCTTCCATAGAGTATTTTGAAGGGACTTAATGTCTCCTCAGTCCTCAGTTTGGTTCTTGTTCGCAACAAGGCTAGAGGTCGTAACAGAGGCCAGGCTAGTCCGGTTTCTCGGCACAATTTTTCAATCTGTCATTTAAGGAAGTGGTTCGTCTTCTTTACCTGGCCCGTTGCTTGGGGTCTTTAGGGAGTGTGCAACTGCCAGTCTATCCCCAGAACCCGACTAATTTGTTGCGTAATTTTGGTCACAAATTGAGGGTCTCTGTCTGAGGATATTACTGCTGGGATCCCAAATCTCGGTATTACTTCATGTAGTAAAGCCTTAGTTACCTCTTTAGCCTTGTTTGTTTGGCAAGGGAATGCTTCTGGCCGTCCTGAAAAGGTATCAGTTAGTACAAGTAGATATTGGAACCCCCTTTTTCTTTCAAGTTCTGAAAAGTCAATTTGCCACCACTGTCCAGGGGAAGTACCCTTCCCAAATCTCACATTGTTGTGTTTCTTGTTTGATGGTTGTGTACAAGTTATAGGCGACAATGCGTTTGCTCAGATACTTACGTAGGGCTTTGACTCCTCAGTGAGACTTTCTATGTTCAACCAGGATTATAACCCAAAAGTAACGTGCTCGGCACCGCTACTGTCACCTGTGGTGGTGTAGCCCAACCGTTGTTCTCTGGTTTTCCCCCTAAATCCTGAATCGATTTCTGGTCGTCTTTTGAATGGTTAGGAATTTGGTTGATTGGGATTTTTCCATCCGGAATCAGAGAGGGTATCTCTGCTGTACCTTTTTCAGCTGCTGTCTTTGCTTCCTGATCTGCCGCCGAATTGGCTACCTCTTGTGCAGCTGTTCCGTTTTGGTGAGCTTTGCAATGCATAATCGCTACTTGCTTTGGTAACTTTAGCCATGCTAAAATATGCACGGTACCGGTACAGCAATTCTGCAAGCAATTATATACCACACACGTTGCCCCCGCTGTCCCAGCGAGGAGCGCCCAAGTTACCGTACCAGCGAACTCGCTAATTCCCCAGGGGCGAGCAGTATCGCTCCCTCACCCGGGCGCAAGGGGTACTTATACCCCCCTTTACAACTTACAGGGTCTTGGTGATCTCCGCTACTCCCCGTCACAGCGTGAGGTGTCCCATACGCGGCTTATGGACTCATCCCCTCTACCCCTGCAGGCTTCCCAGTTTACGTTCCCGGCCCGCTCGGTCTCTTCCCCTGCAGCGATGGGATGGGGATGGGAGACTCTCTGGAGAAGCAGTCTGGTGGCGCACCCAGAATGTCCCACGCCCCGCCCGGTCCAGCAGCCGGGCCGAGAGGGTCTCCTGCCTGGCTCGCCAATTGACGTGCGGAACAAAGTCTACCACACGGTGAAGGGTTATGAACCAGGTATGTATTGCGCCGGTGGGTGCGAGGGAGATAATTCTGCCCAGCTCGTGCACCTTATTGTATAACAAAGGGCTACGTACAGGGTACAGGTAGGGGTACGCAGAAGTGCCTATTACATATTTATGACCCTATCCCCGCTTCGTATTGTGGTGTAAGGCTCCTTCCGGTTTGTACTGGTGCAGCGTCTCCGGTAGATTTCCATGCCACGGAGCAGAACGCAAGCAATTCTGTTTTCCACATTCCGAGTCCTTCTTATCTGCAGCTGTCTGCCCTCCAGCTTCTTTGTTTTCAGCATTCGGGGTCTTCAAGGCCTCTACTGGTTCGAATTCCAGTGAGCTGAGGTTTCTTATCATGGTGTTATTTTACAGTGAATCGTGTCTTTCTCAATTTCTGATTTTCCCTTTGTTATA